>NC_056736.1:522830967-523023467 GCF_019279795.1 Protopterus annectens
CAATGAAAAATTAAACTTAATTTCTCCACAGAAAATATTTTATCAGTTAGTTTACACTATTTTAAATCTGATAGAAAAAACGAGTGCTCCATTTAAAAGTATATTACAGTCTTGAGACAGTGTTAAAACACAACACTCCTAGTTTTATAATAACTTTCCTAAAGATAAAAGTAATACAACATCAATAAATACAAGAAAATAGAAGGTTTTCTCCCCAGAGGGAACTTATCTGCCCAGCAAAGGAAAGCACAAGCCGACAGTCACTCCTCAAAAGCCTCACTCTTCAGTGGCAGTAAAGCTCTGAAGGGCTTCGGACCTAACCTTGTCTTTTAGTCAGCTCATCATGAGCTGTTTGACAGTTTGGGCACAAGCAAGGTACTCTGAAGCCAGCTGTTATATCCGTGGCAGGATATAATCCATGCAAATAAGATTACTGCAGCAGTGATCACTACTAAGAACATCTAATGTCTATTCAAAGCATAATTTAGAATCTCATTCTTATCATCATCTGGGAGGTTCTGAGAATTCAACTAGGCAAACCTCCTCAAAACAGTACCAGTGGCCACAGCCCTGGATGAAGTATCATCCGAATCATACACGCACACACTGTAAACAGAGTAGTGACTTGTATATCAGAAGAAACTAAATTATTTAAAGCAGATTTTTTTCTTATATGAAGAAATTGCTGACAAAACATTCCTCATACTTTCACAATTATAACAAACTTTAACATACAAACCTGACAATTCAAAATTCTGAAAAACAAAGTTTTAGAAGTATACATTTTTTTTCAAAATGCTAATCAATATCTTTCCATCTTTGTCAGGAACAGTACAATTAGAATTACCTAAATGTTTAGCAGCAGCAGGATTAACTAAAAGCTATAGCTGCTGGGTCAGGTTTTGGAAGAATGTATAAAAACCTTAAAAGATTGGGGAACCTTATACATCCTATCTGCCTTTCTGGGGGCAGCTGGCTGAGTATCAGGAAAATTGCAGGCAGTAACACATCTTCCAAAGCTGACAGAACTGGAGGAAAAGGTGAAAGTTCTGCTAATTCCTTCTGTAACAGCTCATAGTATTTTCTGAGGGACTGAGAAACATCATTGTTCTCCCACTGAAAACACTGGCACATTCTGAAAACAGTCTCAGAGAATGAGAGTGTCCTCTAATTCTGAATCACAAATCTGAGAAGAAAACCCTGTATTTGTCCCTTGATTTTCCAGACCAGATTCAAAATCTTAAATCTCTTCAAGAAAAGAGGTATCCTTCTTTCTTTTACCAGAAACTAGTTTATAAGGATCAATAGCCTGAATTAAATACCAAGTAAAACACTGTAAATGACTCCAGTTCAAAGAAATTTGAGGAGGAGCAAATACATGTTTAGTTTTCTGTTTCTTATTAACAAGACAAATGGGGCCAACACTGTTATTAAGGCAGCAGCTTCCCCAGGGACGGGCACAACATTCTGATAAAACAGGGAATCCTTCTCTGTTCTCTCTCTCGGGACTGACAAAAGTGGCTCTCCCTTGTCCCTGAGAGGACCCCAACAGCTATAGGGGATGTGACTAGTCCCTTAGAGGGATCCAGGGTAAAATATGAATTATCTGAGATAAACTAATAACCACAGCAGAGTCACCCACCTGTTTTTGAGACAAATTGCTAGCCTACTGTGGTGGAAAAGGCTGTTTGCTTAACTTTTTCTTTTTGTGGCTGGAAGAAGGAGCGACCCAGGGAACAGCAGTTTGTTCCATGGTCAAGCAGAAAATGATACCTCTTTCCCCAGGGAAAACAATCAGCAAAAGGAAGAAAAATTTAAAATCTTTAAGTCACTTTTTTCACAGAAAAACATAGTGAAAAGCACTTTATCTCACTTATCCAGTCCTAAAAAGTAAAATAAACATTTCTCCACAGGGAAAATATTTTTAAATACTTTATAAACAACTTTTAAACTGACAGGACAAAATAGTACTCTTGTTTAAAAGTACAATACAGTCTCTTGACAGTCTGTTAAAACAAAAAAAAAATCCCATCTTTAAAGTAACTTTCCTGAACAGAAAATTGTTATTAAGCAAAACCTTTTTTTAAATGGAATTTTTTTTTCCCCAGAAGAAAACTTATCTGCCCAGCAAAGAAACAGCACAAACCGACCTTTGGTCTTCAAAAGTATCAGAGAAGCATACTTTTCTGCAGCAGAAACATTCTGAAGGACTTGTCACCCAAACCTGTCTTTTTAGTTAGCTCAGCTCAGCTCAATCTGACTGGTTGTTTGGACATGTGGAAGGTACCCTAAAGATTTGAAAGCTGGCCAGCTGTTATATTATTGGCAGGATATAAGCCATATAGCTAAGGCAGCAGTGATCAATATGATGAACATCTGAAGTAGTCATCATAAAGTATACTGCAGCAACTCATGTAATTAAACACCTGAAAAGAGCAAATTCTTAAAAATTACATATTAGTGTGAGAGCCCTTGTGAAACCACTAACTCTGGAATACACTAGAAATGCAGGGCAGAGAAGGAAATGTAAGTTAAAACCCTGGTTAAAGAAATGGAAGACCTCAAGAAACTGAGACTGGAATTTGACTTTTCTCTGTCACCAAAATTAAATGTTCTGGTTACAGTTGTAATGTGGCCTCTTCAAATATCATTCAGCCTAATATTAGATACTGAATTTTGAATGGGGAGATATGTGCTAATCCAAAGGATAGATTTTCTTTAATTGTCCACCAGAGCAAATCAGTCCTTATTGAGGAACAGGAGTCATCATACATAGCAGGTTACACTATGATACTTCAAATTCCCCGCCTCTAAAAAATACATCTACATGATCCCTAATGCACAAAACTAATCTTCTGAATATGCAAAAGCTCTACACAAAAGTGCTTTAAGGAAAAAGAATTCCACACTAACAACACTCCCGATGGCCGATATGAGCACCCGCAGATGAAAATAGCTACATTTTTTCTCTGAAAGTGTTGAAACACTGGCACTAAACATCTGGTAAATACACTGAGGGCTGTAAAGAGTCCAGATGGTTGAAATGGGCAGAGAGACAATGAGAGTTGTCTGACAATCTTACAAGCAGCAAGAGCAAAACTTGCAAAAAAAAAAAAAACACCTGAACACAGTAATGATCTATTTGGATTCTGAAGAATGCTTCTGTGAACAGATCTCACTGAATTGTGAAAAGAGGCAGCTAATACATCCAAGATTGCCATAAAAGAGTTAGGCTTTATGAAATTAAGTAAAACATAGAGTCAACAGCCTGAATGATGTTGTACTTATGAATTGCTCAGATACAACTGGTCTTACATTTTGTCCTTTTCTGAAACAGAAATAGACCACACTTAAAAACAGTAACCTGTCTGACTTAAAGGTAAGGTCCACACTGATTATCAACTGATCTGTCAGCTATAAGGCTTGTTAATTAGCTGATGTGGGAGTGTTTATGAAGTAAGAAGCATTTGACGTTTTTGAAGAAATTCTACCGCATAACTTTATTGGACTGTGTACAAAAAAAAAAAAACCTCGTCTCTACTTGCCTCTTTCCAAACAGAAAGACGATGTTGAAACTTGTCTCTTAGGGGGAGTTTGGAAAGTTTTTGGTTGTGATGACTTGAAAACTTGACTCCTAGGTTATTTTGAAACTATTGGATTCTAACTTTCCTGTAGTGCTTTGCTGTAAAATAGTTTGTTACCCTTTGAACTGCTGATGAGTTAATCTTCTTTAAAATAGAGTGTTGATCAATTCATTTAGATTAAAACCCTAAACTGACATTGTCCCCATAACGTGAAATGTGATATCTCAATATCTCCGAGATTCCCATGCTTATGGAATAAACTTTCACTGTCAATTAAACTCAGTCCATCATGTCACACTTTAGGAAGAAATTGGATGACTATATGGCCACCCACAAGTTCAACACAAGATCTGGAGCATCAAGCTCCTTGATGTCAAATAAGCTTTGAGCTTGTTCATCAGACATATGAATCTATTCAAGTAATGCTGCTTATGAAAGGTCTGTAACATTAAAGTCAAACAACAAAATCTAACATTTCTTATGGATGGCACCCAAGTCCAATTTTAGTGCTGTGCTACTGTCCAATTTGCCTGTTTGGACCTAAATAAAGTGTTAAACATAAAAATCAATGTGTGTTGTAAAGATGCGACTGGCATTGTATTTACTCACAACAGAATCAACAGTTTAATAGTTCAAATAAACTTTTTAATAAACTGAATATAAGCCAAAAGCCCCTACTGAATTCAGAATCTTAGTATTGCTGAGTAAACTACTGGACCCATCCAAGAATCAAGAAATACCTTAAAACTGGACAATGATTTACTCTACCTTACAGACAACGGTAGCTTGCTCTAGTAATGAGCAGCTGAGTCAGAAAGGGATTTAATCCTACACGTGCTTCTAGAAGAGTCCAGTTTAAGTGTAACATGACTATACATTTTACTACTCTGTAGCAATTCTAAGCTGAGGACTACACAGTCAGCAATTAAAGTCTATAAAAACAATCTGTGTGCCCCTGAGAGTGCTTCTTGTGAATTTCCTCTGACCTCTGTCAAGAATAAGCAATTCCATATTAATATAAGCACAGAAAGAAGAACTGCATCCAAGTATCGGACTTCCATAGGAAGTACGTAATTTAACACATAGCGGCTCTCAAATCAAACCCACAGATAAAAACAACTTTATTTCTTGTTGATGTTTTAAATGAAAATTATTGGAGATGGTGATAGCTACAGCTTTCTATTCTGCAACTACAGCAATAAGAGAGTCACTCAACAACAGATCTAACCTTCTGGTATTAAGTGAGAACCTGACAAAATTTTAAGCCCCCATAAACCCTGAGAACACTGCTGCCTATGCAGAACTTTTCACAGAAACCCTGTACAAGCATGTTAATAGCTGCATAGAGGCAGCTGTACCCACCAGGAAGAAGTACAAAACTAACTCAAAAAACAAGCTATGGAATCACAAAATTAATAGGCTGTATAACTGGAGGAAGAAAATCATGGCAAAAATTAGGAGGTGCAGCACCCAGAAGGATAAAACCACTCTCATCATACTAAACAAACAACTCAGAGGACAAATAAAATCTACCAAAGCAAAATTTGAAGTAAGTTTGGCCTCCCATGCCAAGGACAACCACAAAACATTCTTTAGCTATGTCCGCAACCTCAATGCAATACACAATTGTGTGCAGAGCTCATTGTAAATGGAGTCACCTATACTGAGCCAGAAGACATAGTAAACCTCCTGGCTGATAAATTCAACTCCTACTTTACCCCTCTCTCCCCCTCAATCTTCACTCATAAAATATCATCAAATATAACTCCCCCTTCTATCACTAGGGAACAGGTCCTTAATGCTCTCTCTAAGACCAAGAACACTGCATCAATGCACCCAGACAATATCACAGGATGCCTTCTAAATAGAATGAAACATGACCGATCAGGGCCACTGAAATAACTATTTAACTGTAGGCTCCAAAAAGGTTTTGTGCCTCATGAAAAGAAAAAGGCCACAGTCATCCCTCTGCACAAAGGTGGGCCATCTGCAGACCCTAGAAACTATACACCCATAAGTCTCACTTGTCTTATATGTAAAGCCATGGAAAGAGTTATCTTGGAGATGATCAACAGAGATATAGTACACCTTCAGACATGGGACCCAACCCAGTTTGGTTTTGTCAAGGGCAGATCCTGCCTACTCAACCTGGTGGACTTCTTTGAGAAGGTCACCAAAGCAAAGGATGAGGGCAAAATCATTCACACTGCCTACCTTGACCTGGCCAATGCATTTGACACAATACCCCACTCGGGCATTGCTGACAAACTCAATAGGTTAGGTAAAACCCATATGTCACCCTGTGAATAGGCATCTGGTTCACAGACAGGACCCAGGAAGTTAGAATTGGGGAGTCCACCTCTACAAAAAGGCCAGTCACAAGTGGAGTCCCTCAGAGATCAGTCCTTGGACCGCTCCTTTTTGGCATTTACTTCTCAGAAGTCAAGGCCAACGTCAGTGGTCTCTGGGTGACTAAATTTTCAGATGACTGCAAATTAGGAGCTGTCACTGAATCTCACACTGACACAAATGTTCTCCAGGAGGGGCTGACAGACAAACAACTGGTGTCAGAGCCATACACTCAATCTAAATGCCAAGAAATGCATAACAGTATCCTTTGTGAAGTCATCCATCCCTGGTAACTATCTTATTGACAACACATCCCTTAGAACTGAGCCAGTAGTCAGGGACTTAGGGACACAAACAGATAGTAATCTAACTTTTGACCATTATGTGTTTACAGTGGTGAGGAAATCATTCTATATTGCACAGCTTATAAACAATGGTATGGCATCTAAGTCCAAGGAAGTCATTGTTGCACTGTATTTTGCAATCATCAGACCTATCAGTGAGTAAAATGCCCCCCCTTTGGTATGTACCTAACCAGGCATATCCAACCCTTGGAACGTCCAGAGAGGTACCTCACTAAAAGAATATAGGATGTAAGTAAGATGTTCTATGCAGACTGCTTCAAAGCCCTAACCCTGTATTCTGTCCCCTATGGGCTTTTGAGAGGAGATCTATGCCTAGCATACAGGACATTGTCAGACCCCACTATGATGGACCTCCTGCATATCCACAAAGCAAACAGCACCAGAATTACCCATTCTAAAGACTTAAACCACTAACTCCACTCCACCCCACTAACTACCTTGATTATAGCAAGCTCAGATGCTCATAAGCCTAACTACTTATTATACAGCAGGAACTTCTTATTTTAACAATTGTTAATGTCTGTTATGTACTTCGCAGATGATGATTCTAGTTATCTACCGATGTACTATGTTCTTCATCTGTAACTATGTTTGTAATTTTTAATTGCTATGCTGATCAAATTGTTAATTGCTATGTAAATCCAATGTAACTACTGCCTGTATATTTTAACTGTGTAGCTTTTCTCCCTGGGCCACCACTGAAAATGGACCTACATCCAGTCGATCACTCCCGGTCAACAAATGTAAATAAAAATATAAATAATAAACCTTGCATGTGATATAAATAGGATCTGCTGGAGAGGTAGGTATGCATCCCAGAGACTATTGCGTCTATGGAACAGGTTCCCTATCCATGTGAAGCACAGTTCCTCTCTAACTCAATTCAAAAGCAACTTAGACAATTGGATGGGAAACCTGTACTTCATCCCTGGTTTGGCACCTATGTCTCTACTGGACACAGGTAACTTGTAAATGGTTCATCTCCCAGGCCCTTGCTTACACTCATCAAGGGTATCAAAACTTTCAGAGATTTGGGATGCATGGCTAGGCTTAAAATGGCCCCTGTGGTCATTAGCCTAGTAAACACCTATGAACCTAGGCTGAAATCAACCAAAGAACATTAGGTCACTTTTGTCTAGACTAAGTTTTAGTCCATTGTAAATCTTGTATGATATAACAGTACTAAGATAGTTTTGGAAAATCTGATGTTCTTCTGTTTTGTTAATAAAGTACCGATTTTAAAATAGGATAGTAATTGAAAATTCTGTCCATATCTCCTTCTTTGTGGACTGAACAACATTTGCACACTTCAAACTACAGGCAACATACAACATACTAAAAGTAAGCAGGCCAATGGGTATATGGCTTCTGGCAATTGCTGAACTGTTCTATATTTAATTTTGAATATTATTTAAAATGAATTTTACAATGAAAAATTATATTTTCTAATACCAGCATCAAACTATCATAGAATGAGTGTTAGAATATCCCTTCCATTGTAAAGACAGTTTATCCAAAATAATGGCACATGACATTGGAATACATTTGAACAGACAACGAAGGAAGTTCTTGGCTTGAAAGAATGCTTGATCGAACTAAAATGCATACGAAGTATAACGCTTTAATAATAAAAAGTTACTTGAATACAACTGTAAAACATCTGCAGTAGTACTTTCTTGCTGTTTTCCTTTAAAAGGCAGAAATTTCACAACCTTATTCATATATTCATGGGTAAATACTAGGTTAGCTGCTCTTGTGGGCCATTTTAGGCCTAGCCAATTTCCCTTTTTGTGCTTGAAATAATATGTCCCATTAAGTTATAGATTGGCCTTATCCATCCCGTGGTTGATGAGCATATATTACCCTTAATGAGAATAATTGGGATCATACCACAGATAATTTCGGGGAACCCATGCATGGGATAAAGCATTTAGGAACATTTCTTGTCCTTAGAAGATCACTGCAGCACTTCTGTGACAACTTTCAAGCAGCTGTGAAATGCAGTTCCATGCAGCAGTCCCATGGAACAACCCATATGGTTTAATAACAAATGCACAGTTATAGCATACTCATACAGCTATCAACATATAGATGTTTATCCATGTATATGTATATGTAATTCATTACCAATGGCCAACATATAATATTAGAAAAATGTAAAATCCTATTGCAGTTGATGGAAAAGCAAGATCAATTATAAATATAAATCATTGTACTATATGTATAAGCAATGTTTATCAGGCAAAGCCTTGCAATATCCATATCTTACCATATTAGAAAAAGATAAGTCCAACTTCCATATTGCACCATTTGTATCCTACAGCAAAAGAAGAAATACAATTCTGTTATGAAAGTATGCCTAAAATTGACTAATGTAATTTAGTTGTATAGGTTTACAGATGTACTTTAAAAGGCAGAATATGCCTTTTTAAACAAAATATGCATTTTAGAAAGTTATAACAGGTCGGACAAGCTTTAGTTCATAATCATTTTCCTAGTTTTATGTAAGCATTGCATATTTTAGAAAGTTATAAGAGGTCCAATTTAATTCTGATCTTGTAAGATGCCACTATGACCATTAGTAGAACATCTAATGAACTCTTTCACATGCACAGAACTCCAGTTTATTAATAGTTGTATCAAGTAACTGCAAGTTACCATTCCCGAATGATAACATTTTAAACACTGTCCTACATTTTTATAATATCTTTCTTCCATAATATGAAGTGAAACATAGTAATTATTATTGACTCATGCCAACAAATTTACAGCCTGAGAACAATTTTGATTTTACTGTACTTGTCTGTGAATTGTTCTAATTCTCAAGCAAAAACATACAGATGTTTAAATGGTCTAAGAACAGTGAAATATATGACAGTCACTACCAATTGGGACTGTGCTTCCTACACATATATCTTTGAGACACATTGTTGTTGTTGTATCTTTCGGCTTTTCCCAGTTAGGGGTTGCCACAGCGAAACTCCGGTCTGCTAATGATTGGCAGTAAATTTTTACGTACCGAGTTGCCAGCCCACATTAATAAAAAGAAAAACTTCTTGCCCTATTCCTACTCTTGGCTATCAAGACATGTTAAACATTTCAGCAGAATACATATGTTTGCACAAGTAACTGACACTTGTAATATTCAGGCTGGTACGTCCATATTATTATAAAAGGAGTCTCATCAATTCTTCTGCAGCACAAGCTAAAAAAACATTCTAGAGTATGTTTTGATGCCAGATTAGAGACATATGATCTGTGATAAATTGGAATAACAATCCCATCCATTGCTACCAATTTATATGTATTAGATAGGGGCCTATGGTCACACAATTTGCTCTCTGCCTCCACTTTTGAAATGAAGGCTCAGTAAAAGTGATAAAGTTGGGTATACTTCAAAACCTGTAACTCTGATATTCTTATAGCTGAAGACTATTACTAAGAATAATATCTTCCAGAAAAGCTACAACAGTCTGGTTCAGGTGTAAATTATAATAGTATTTCATTTACATGCTGGCAAACTGGCTGAAATTGTTGACCTATTACCTAAGTTTCAGAGAATTTCTTTTGGCGGTACTAATTGACCAATGCATGCTGACCAATAAGTGCAAAGGACAAAAATTCCATTTCAGAGACATGGCAAAGCCTCCCTGTGAAACATTTCATTAGCAGTGCAGTACTATGCCTCTGAATCAAACACTGTGCTTTCAGACCTGAACCCACTTTCTTCCTAGACCATGCATTGAGTAAGCAAAGGTACACTCTTAGAGGCACACAAATTCATACACACACACACGCACACACACACACACACACACACACACACACACACACACACACACACGCACACACGCACATGTGCTCTCACACACAACCATTCATCCACAAACAAGCCCCCTCATGCTCAACCATACAGCCCACAAATGCTTCAACATATGTACATAGATGAATACATATACATTTATACACACAACATAAAGCATAGAGACTCAGCATCACCTACCTCACCCCCCCTCCTAGTAGTGTGACCACCAAGGCAGAAACACACACACACACACACACACACACACACACACACACACACACACACACACACACACACACACACACACACACACACACACACACTGCCATAGGAGTGAATGGGTGAACACCATATTTTGATGGATCTATGTCAGATCATCTACTTTTTAGAAAGTTGAACTTCATATGGTTGGGAACATAGGATCAACTTTCATAAAAGTCTAATGAGACAAAACAACAAAAATCTAATATTTTCAGGGAGGAAAACTCCCTCCACCCTCCACACCCCCTGCAAATTATATATATATATATATATATATATATATATATATATATATATATATATATATATACACACACATATATATATATATATATATATATATATATATATATATATATATATGTATATACACACACACACACCAACTACAAGATCACACTACAATGGGAAAAAGGGTACATTCCTTGATTCCTGCTGTACTGCGATCTCCATGCAAAAGCTTTAACTTTTCGAAAAGTTGGTCATATGGTCTTGACCATATGAAGTTCAACTTTCTGAAAAGTTGGTTTTCAGAAGGGAACCCCTTTTGGTGATATTCCCTTTTTTTCATAGAGCAAAATGTTATTCCTCCAAAAGATTCAGAATCACTTGGATGAGCAAAATGGGGGCTGTGAACACTTCTGGGCTAGAACACAAGATTAATTAGCATAAGCCACTTTTCTGGACTACTGCATTAACATTTAAATTCTCCAACAAGACCATTCTCCTTGCTAAGATCCCTGTGAGGGGAACACCCTCTGCGATAGAGAGGTCAGTGTATCAGAAAGGTTTACAGTGATGTGGAAAACTTCTGGGATAATATTTTCAGTGCAGTAAACCTTTCTGTAGTCTCCCAATGCAATATTCCTTTTAATATTGATTTGCTCATTGTCTACAGTTATAACCTCACTATCAGTTTCCAATCAAATGGTAAAAATTTTGGATACAAAAGTAATACTCCTTTTAAAAGGGGAGACTTGCCTTGAAATGAAAGAGGAAGACATGCAAGTAGCTGTAGGACAAAGATGAAACTTAAGAAGCAGTTGTTGCAAACTATCATAAAATGGTGACTTGCTTATACTTGAAAGTTAGGCTCATAGAAAGTATTACTGAAACTGAAAAATAATCTATAAACTTTGATAAATCTCCAGTTCTTTTTTTATTTTGCAAGGAAGATTTTCATCAGAATTCAGTCTATGACTGTGCCTGAAAGATTATTGATATTGATGGAGTTCAAGTAGACCTCTAGTAGTTTTTTTGCTGCTCTCACAAACTGAAAGAGTGAAAGTATTCATTGCATGGAATGCAACAATTTCTAGTCTTTGCTACTATCAGGTAGTTTGCTAGACAGGGGAAGATGGTTATGTTCTGCTTTCTCTGGCAAGAGCAATGGAGCTAAGTACTTGGTGAATGCTCAGGGGACTGAGGACAGCCCAAGTTACAGGGTTGAAAACTGAAAACAGTGTTGTGCTGTTTGAAACCAGATACAGTTCTTTTAAGAAGGAGGCAGTGGAATATAAAGAAACATATTTTCCATGCCAATGTTGTCATACAAGAATTCTAATCTATGAAAGGAAGTACAGTTTTCAAAGTAACCATCATGAAACACTTGGTTTTCAATAAGCTGTTAAAGTTGATAGTCTTAACACTTCTTTTTAAATGTTTTATCATTTTTGGGAGCTAGAAACATTGTGAATAAAAGCTTTGCTGCCTTTGGAATAATATTACCCCTCTACTGCATCTTTAAACAGAACCTGGGGTATAACTTGCAGTGCTTGTTGTACCTGATGAGGTGTCTATGTACAAGAAGCTCTTTGTGATTTCTGTAAGAATTGTATACCAAGTACCTAACAGTCTACAGTATTCTATAACACATGTAGTAAATTATGCTATTATCTTGATGATGTAACAATCGCATTGACGTACAACAACCATATCAAAATTAAAGAAAATTAACTGTCACACAACCAAGGTCTTGGCTGAAAACAGTTATTGGACCAGTTAGTTCACTTGCATTAACAAAGCATGTAGATAACTAAAATAAATAAATCTTTTGCCACAAAAGATCATTCTGAAATTTTCTGCTGATGATTTTGAGTAGCCTGTTAAAAGCATACTTTCTCATTCTTATCAGAAGTAGCTAAATAATTTGCTTCCTGATCAGCTTTAATTGTTTTAAAGAGCTGCAAATATGTAAGGGTGTCTTGTCCCTCTTTGTCAGCATGCCCATCCTGTCAGTATTCTTAATGGCATCAGACTGAACACCAGGTGTCTAACTAGTAGATTTCAGAATATCTCCAAAGATACACAAAAGTTGGGGAACTGTCCTTTTTGCATCAGGAAGCATCGTAATTTTCTCTGCATTACTTTGAGGAGGAAGTCAGATTTCCTGTAGGCCAGTGAAGTACTTCACATATATATCATTAAAAATATCCAAAAAGAAATATATTCTGGTGGAGACTGTGAGAGACATTTTTTTTTCCTTTCTGAATCTTGAGGCAAAGAAAAAATTATCTGCCTCATAAAATCTTCATCCTCACTAGATGAATTACGGAAAGGTTCCATTTCCATTTTCAGATTTTGAAAGTTTGCACTAGTCTACATATTCACATCTCAGTGCTCTGTCAATGGATTTAAATTGGTCAGCAGTAGGTGTTTGTAGAACTGTAATCCATTTCTGCTTTTTCAAAGAAAAACATATGCACAATTATATTAATACTGTATTGAATCAAGAAAATGTGAAAAAGGTGCACTGTACTTGACTTTTTAGTGAGGTAAAATATGTATAACACAGGGTCGTTAGGTCTGATCATAACCAGCTTGTTATGTTTGAGATGTGCATGTCAAGAAATCCACATCAAGTACAAAGCTCAAAAAGTGAATCTTGACACCCATGTTTTGAACACATAACAGGAGGGTTTTGATAATAAAGAACCAATAATAATTCTTTCCAGAGCAAGAAACTTAACTTTCTCCAATGTACTACAAAAGTTAGAGAACAAATAAATAAATAAAAACATTTTAGCATTAAGTGTCTTGTAGCTCTGAAAGCTCATTTACAACTGCCACACAGACAGCAGCCACCACAGAACAGCAGCTGGAAGCAGAAAGACTGTAAAAGACATTGAAACGCCTCATTTAGCCAAAAGAGTAACTGAATATGTTTTAAAGCTGTTTGGGGTTTTCACCACTGTTCTGTGTTGTCTGTTGACCACTGTTAGAGTTCTAGCATGACACTAGAGATTAAAAGTGATTATGAGTGCTTAAGAAAAGCTTGTTAAACATCTTTCTGATGTCAGAAAGTTGCTTAGCAAGTCTGTTTTTCATCTCCATTTTCAGTTTTTGAGCATACCTGAGGCACCATACACTACAAAATGTGTAAAATTGTAACAGTGCATTTTTACTATAAAAATGCATTATACTTAAAAATGGAAATAAGTCTTTCTTCCTGGCTAATGTCTCCTGCTTTAAGGTTGCTGTGTTAGACCACAGGCTTTCCTTATCTGGACTCTGGCTTGCTGATTCTTACCCTTCCTCTAGGGATTTTCACAAGTGGAATTAAGAACAGCACCTTCTAAATTCAAACAAAAATTACATAAACTCATGTCTCATCATCTTCTTTCGGCTGTTCCCATTAGGGGTTGCCACAGCAGATCACCTGTTTCCATTTCTTCCTGTCCTCTGCATCTTGCTCTGTCACACCAACCACCTGCATGTCCTCTCTCACCACATTCATAAACCTTATCTTAGGCCTTCCTCTTTTCCTGTTACCTGGCAGCTTCATCCTTAGCATCTTTTTCCCCAATATACTCAGCATCCCTCCTCAGCACATGTCCAAACCAATGTAATCTTGCCTCTCTGGCTTTGTCTCCAAACCTTCCAACCTGGGCTGACCCTCTAATATACTTATTCCTAATCCTGCCAACCCTCGTCACACCCAGTGCAAATCTTAATATCTTTAACTCTGCCACATCCAGCTCAAACTCCTGCCTTTTTGTCAATGCCACTGTCTCCAACCCATATAACATAGCTGGTCTCACTACCCTCTTGTAGACCTTCCCTTTCACTCTTACAGGTACTCGTCTGTCACAAATCACTCCTGACACTCTTCTCCACCCACTCCATCCTGCCTGGACTCTCTTCTTCGCCTCTCTTCCACACTCACCATTACTCTGAACTATTGACCCCAAGTATTTAAACTCATCCACCTTCACCACCTCTACTCCTTGCATTCTCACCATTCCTCTATCCTCCCTCTCATTCACACACATATATTCTGTCTTAGTCCTGCTGACCTTCATTCCTCTTCTCTCTAGTGCATATCTCCATCTCTCCAGGGTGTCCTCCACCTGTTCCCTACTCTCACTACAGATCACAGTGTCATCTGCAAACATCATAGTCCATGGGGACTCCTGTCTGATCTCATCTGTCAACCTGTCCATCACCATTGAAAATAAGAAAGGGCTCAGAGCTGATCCTTGATGTAACCCCACCTCCACCTTAAACGCATCCATCACTCCCACCGCAGACCTCACCGCTGTCACACTACCCTCATACATATCCTGTACCACTCTTACATACTTCTCTGACACTCCTGACTTCCTCATACAATACCACAACTCCTCTCTAGGCACCCTGTCTTATGCTTTCTCTAAGTCTACAAAAACACAATGCAACTCCTTCTGACATAAGCTCATGTCTGAGACTTATAAACAGAAGGGTAGTCTGTTAATTCATACAGGAACAGCCACTGAAGAATAGAGGCAATGGGAGTTACTGCTAGAAAACACCACTTGAGAGAGAGATATGAACTTCACTGCCTTTAAAGACTGGACATTCTATTCAGGACTTAAAAGCCAGAAACAGTAAGGATATAGTATATCTTTATCTGAAAGCAAAATGTTTCTGGCTTACATGTTAAGCAGTATTTTTGACACCCATATCTCTTTGAATGTTTTATTTTCAATTTTTTATGCAAGCCTTTTACGGTCTTCATATTTACTTGGAAACAAAATGTTTTAAGTTATTTATTTCAATGTATTAATTTTATTATTCCACTTTAAATGCTTGTGGTTGGTTTATTTAATGCTTTTAGGGTTTATGGATTTTTCATATATTTACAAAAGTGCGGGGTCCACCCATTAAGAAAATTGACTGGTCAGCTAATTTTTACAATTTGAATCTTTAATGGTTGGCTTTGTCTAAGGGTAATGCACAACTAACAGCGACCGAAGTGGCTAAATAAAACGACTAATAACCAAAACAAAGCCAGCAACTGACCTCCAAGCAGGCATGAAATTAAAGCAATGTTGTAAATAATAAATGGGAAAACCCATAGATAAAGCCAAATTTATTAAACATCAAACATCAGCCAAATTTATAAAACATCAAACGTCAAGCGATTTCATCCTTAAAAAATAGGACTTCTTCAGAAGGTATACAACCTTTCAAAACATAACCTTATATACTCCAATTACAACAATTAAACAATTAAATACCAATTATCTTAAAGAAACACTTATTAAAAACATGCGTTATAAGACATATGTCATATCAGTTCCAAATATAAATATAAATACAATAAAAGTCACTTTTAAATTAACAATGTTGCCTACCCTATATTACATCCCAAATTGTTTTTATTATTTATTTAAACTACATTTTAACCTATTCTAATTATTAAAAAATACTATGTTTTTGTACATCTCAAACCCACTGTATTAACATCTCTTTTATAGATCTAATGCCCTCTTCTTTAAAATGGGGAGAACAGAAAGAGTTTTGTTAATCCCAGGAGAGTTAGTAGCATCTAACTTAATTTGCCACTGTAATTCATTAAATTTTAACTCCAGTTCCCACCAACCACCCCTGTGGGGTTACAGGAAACCACTTCCAAAATACCAAAACTGAACTTTATAATACCCTGGCATACCAAAGTATGTTTAAATAGTCAGTTATTAGAATTTGCTTTAAAAATAGCATAAAGGTGTTCATAGATTCTCTTCTTTAATTGCCTCTCAGTTTTGCCAACATAATGATAATCACATTTGTCACAAACCGCTATATAAACTATACCCTTAGTACTACAATTACCATTCTTTAACTTAATAGAAAAGGGTATACCCTGAAGTATTAAAACTTTGTCCTTGCAATATAACATTGCTTACATGTTCCACATCGAGTTGTCCCCCTCGAAAAAGGGAAAACTTCAATCTTACCATGTTCAAAAAGGTATTTACAATTCTTACTGGTTTGTACACAAAATGTGGTTCATATCCTATGACCTCCATCATTTCTGGGTTTCCTTTAAAAATAACCCAGTTCTTGATAATGATATCTTTAATTTCGCCTGCTCCAGATCCAAATGGAATCACTATACTCCTGTTATAATTTTGTGTTTTATTTACCACACTATTAAAATTATTCACAAAAGCTTTGCCCCCTAAAAGTAGTTTGTACTTTACCCCCATCCCAATGCCACCTCACCACATAGGTCACGTATCTAAATGATGTGGAAATTTTGGAAACAGTCTTTGGTGGTGTAAGTGTGCATGTGCATGTCTATGCTTAATATTCACTATTTTGACATTCAGCACTGTAAGCTTTCAGTGTAAAGAGACTCAGTCAAACGAGTTTTCAATATTTTGAAAATTAGGTATTGTGGTCTCAGTCAAATGAAATTCAGTATATTGAGATTTCAATCATGTGAAAACCCCTTGTTTGTCATACATTAATGGGTGACAGCAGCTGAATTTTGTAAACTGAACTTGTACGGTAGTTTTGGACACCAAAAAATTCTGCATATCATTTCAGCTACAAGGTGAATAAACATCATATATTTTGTGCAGCACTTATTTTATTTTATAGTTAGAGCAGTCAAGAGATGTATGTAAATAGCTCTACACTGTGTATGAAGTACAAAATTAAAGAAGGACTGCATGCTGGTATGCCTAAGCAGGACATAATACCATGATGGGAATGGAGCCCACTCCCAAGTCAGGGTATAATTAAACTTCATGAAATTAGTAATGTTTCAGTCTTTGATGTTAAAAAAGTGTTCTTTGCAGCATCCCCACTGTGCCCAGAATTGACTCCTCCTGCAATTCACATGGCGTTACATGTATTGGTAGCGTATCCAATTACAGCTGTTGATTCTCTTTTACTACAACCATTCCTGCTGCTACTGTTGAAGCTGCGTATCTTTCTTCCACATTGCCCTCACGTCTGCATGTAAATAATGATACTTCATGAGCTTGTGCCTTTCTGTGCAAAATGCAGTGTAATCACTAGATATAGTAATTTCAAGGATGAATGCTACCTTTCTTTTTAGAACTGCTAGAAATGGGTGATCGCATGTCATGTACACTTCATAATTCTCTAAAAAGCTTTGAGATTCATGTTTCCAATGCTTTTCAGTTACTTTTATATCATAGTATTTGCACAATTCCCAGTGCAACAGTCTTGCCATATTATTGTGCCTTTTAGTGTACAGGTCCTCTGCCATGAGTGTTAACTCACCCAACAACAAGATGTACAACTGTTTCCTGTTCTTTTTTTACAGAACTTACGATTGCCCGTTTCTCAAACATGTCCCATGCACTTTGTAATCTAACATGTACATAGTCCACTATCCTAGGTTACAGCTATTAACATTTAAACTTTTGGTTTTAACTCTCCTTAACCATTCCTGTGTCAAATCCTGATCAACACAAGGTTGACCTAGGAGATCTCTATACTTGCAACTATATTTATGACTTTTCCACATTTCATTCCTTCTCATCTGATCTTTCTCCTTATATTCTTTCTTCTGTTTTTGGTACATTCAGTTGCTGCTTGATTTTTGTCTACTTCTGGTTTGATTTCCACTCCTGCTTAACACCAGAATGCTTCTGCTAAACTAAGGACAGAGGTCATCTTAGACTTCTTCTCCTCATGTTTTAAAACTTTCACTATGTTTCGATCTGATGAGGTCAGCAAATATGTATGCAGTCCCATGACTGCAGATCTATACATGTAATCAATTTCAATGAGGCCTATACCTCCTTCAGAGCATGAAATCATTGTATACACTGATTTTATACATCATTTGATAATTGTGAAGTATTCTTCTTGTTTTCCTGTCCAACTGATTAAAAACTTTTGGGACCAGTTAATCACACCAAAACTGTAAGTTAGAACAGGAAGATCAAATTGGATTATAGCTCGGACTTTACTGATGCATATCAAGGTTGGTTTCAATATTAGTTTTAGTCTTCTGAAGTATTCCTTACTGAGATTTATTCACATTTGTTCAAGTTTTACTGCCAGTCCTTTATCAATTCCCAAATATTTATACACTCCTTCCTGCTCAAGTTCCTTTACATCATATGTGAGGGCTGCCAGCCTAGCTAGATAGAATTTTGTAAATAAGTATATGTCATTGTAAATATTAAAGAGAAATATATGTTATAATTAAACTATATGTTGTACTGAGCTTCAAAAATGTAACCACAGTGCACTCTGCTGGAAGAAAGCTAATAAGTCAAGCATTGTATGACTGATCTCAAACTCAGACAGGATGTCTGGGCCAGGAAATTATTTCTATTGTCTTCATTTAAGAGATAATTACTAAAGTTTTACATGTATAATGTCTTTTATTGCTGTGGTTTCCTGGCCATGCACAACTTACTAAGAAATGTAAATTTTGAGTTTCTGTGAGACTGGGAAACTAAATCAGAACTGTTAAGAATCATGTAATCTGACACGACTCAGCAGTACTGTATTATCAATTTAAGGACAGAGAGAAATATAGTGCATTTTGGATTTTGTCTTAACCTGAACACATTAACTCACCAGTACTCTGCCTTTGCTCTGTAAGTAAGATATTTATTTAGAACAGTGATTTCTCTTAGAGATAGATAGAAATAGCCAGATTAGTCTAGCTGTTTGATTAGTTTAGCTGTTTTCTGTATTTATGTCAGACTATTCTATGGTATTATTTTAAAGCATTTTCCTGTGATTTCTGAACTCTGTAATGTCATTGTGTTGAATTGATGAGTATTGTCTTGTGTTTTTATTATTTATTATTAAATATTTTAAAATTTCAACTGTGGCTGTTTTGTGTAGAGATAATTTAAACTCTTAAGAGTACATTGCATGTATTCGGTGATACTGTTCAAGCCACTCCAATAGCTTTAGCCCTGGGTCACACTTACTATTTGGATAACAGCATAATTACACAGTGAAATTGGTCACCCTTTGGGAAGGGCCTTATTAGTAGCTGATAAGAGAAGTTTGTGGCAGTGATTACTACCTTATAGCCGGGCAGGAGGAGGCATAGCTGGATAACCTGTGCCAGCCTTCCCCAGGAGTGTCTGTGTGTTTGTATATAAACGAAATCTCAAAGTGTGTATTTGTCAGCTACTTGGGCAATGACATGAAGCACTGGTTGGACAGACAGGGTACTGGAGGTTTTGGATTGACTACTCGGCTTGGATCTGAACCCTATATCTGTGACAGTGGGCAGTCTTATTGGGGATCTGGAGAGAAAGGGATAAACCAGGCCCAGATGGACTGTGAACTCTGTGTGCTCTTAAGGGAAATTGTACTTTACTGTGTGTGTACTTGTTATCCTTCTCAATGTGCATGCCCTTCACTGGTGCTAGTGGTGAGGATTGAGGCTCCTTGATTACTGGGCCAGTGCATGGGCATCACTTCATAATCCTGCCTCAGACTGATATTTGCATGGTACTGCAACTCTTCTGCTTTAAACATTGCTTAAACTTCACATTTATCAAGACCAAATTACATTCTTATTTCATCTGAGAAAGTTTTAATTACTTCACGTTGTGCTTTCAACTGTTCATCTGATGAACTATACAGTTTTAAGTCATCCACAAAAAGTATATTGGGAAGTATTTAAGCAAGGCTTTTTTCTCAAAAACTGCAACAAAGATCTAATCTGTTAAGTAAGGACCTTAATGGGTTAATGGCAAGATAAAACAACATTGGTGACAAAGAATAACCCTGGAATATCCCCCTTTGAATTTTTATCCCTGGGATAATAATATGCCTTTAGTCATGGCTTAACTGCAGATTGGTCTGCCGCTGTTTCATGGTCACTGTAATGCAATTGATCAATGTAGGGTGTATCTTAACCATCTGTAAGCAATCCTTTATTCATGAATGTGAAATGCTGCCAAATGCTTTTATCATCTATCCCTGCTATCCTTAGATTCTTCCCCTTTTTACAATTCTCCATTATAATTTTATTTAACAACAAATAATCCTTTGTTCCATATGACTTGTTACCCCTTTGTTCTATTACCATGATTGAGTTTTCTAAATGACTATAAACTGTGCTGGCATCAATTCCAGTATATAGTTTATCCATTGTCAGAAGCGAGTTATTGGTCCATAGGTTTTAGGATAGCTTGCAGGTTCACTCTTAAGGAAGAGTATCGTTTTTCCTGTTGTTAACCTTGTTGGTGTCTGTTTGGGATGCACAAACAAATAGCTCTTACTCAGAGCTCGGTTATAGCTTTATTTAGCAACAAATGATCCTTTGTTCCACATGGCTTTCTTTTGTTACCCTTTTGTCCTCTTGCCGTAATTGAGTTTTCTTCTAAATGACTATCAAATCTTGGATAGATTCATGAAGGCCTACACCAAGTGTACACTGTCCTGAGTGAACAGACAACATAAGCACAACTCCCACCTTCTTCCTCCTAATTTTAGATTCCCCAGTTTGTTTACTTGCACCCTTAAATATTGAGGGGGGATTCATAAAGGTTACCACATAGTGTAGAGTATGTCTACACTTATTATAAAATAGACAGCACAAAAATCTGGTAGGGATATTCTTGGATACAGATTGTGTACTTAGTGTAGGCATTCATGAATATGGCTCTGTATCAATGCCATTATATAGCTTTTACATTGTTGAAGGCAAGTTATTTGCCTATAGTTTTTAGGACAGCTTACAGGTTCAGTCTTAGAGAGGATCATCACTTTTTCTGTTAACCAGACTGGTGTCTGTTCACGATGCACATTTAGGTAATTCTTACTCAGAGCTAAATCTTTGTGCAAAGATGTCAATACCTTTAAGTTAGGTATGGGCATGGGGTTTTCCATTTAGGAGCTTTTCTTAATTTTTTTTTCAGTTTCTCTAGCTATTACTTCATTACATTTCATATCCTGTACATTTGAACTCCTTACTGTTTCTTTTAGTTTTTCTATCCATTCAGCATATTTGCTATGTTTCATGGGGGTTTCATACATATTTCCCTAAAATGTATATATTTCTTCATTTTTGGTGGTGTTCCTATTCATTTTGCTTTGTCTCCCAGTTCTCTATAAAACCTATATGGAACATCAATGAATTTCTTATTTTGTACTTTTCCTTTATATTTATCTGTATATCTTCTAAGTATTTCTGCCTGTGCTGGTAACTTCAGTTTATTATTTCAAGTAGTGTATGATAGATCCTGGTCTGTTCCAATACTGTGCATTGCTTTTACCATCTATCTTTCTAAGTATTTTTGTTGATCTGTTCCCTCTTCTATATTCCTCCAACAGTGACACATCTTGTCTTAATTGCTTTATAGTTTTCTCTATTCAATGCTGTCATTTTACTTCTTCCCTTCCTTTCCCTTATTGCCCTGTATTTTTGTGGTAAGACTTTATCAGTTATCAATTTAGCTGCACAGTAAAATATCCTATTTACTTTTGCTATATCACATACATTTCTGTTGTCTTGATTACTGTGTTCATCTATTTTATCAGACTTTTGACATTTTGAGTTTCATTTTCTTTCTGTAATCTATTTTTTTTGCATTGATCTTAATATCATAGGTGGTTACTAGGCTATTGGCCCTGAGGCTCTTATAAGCCTATCCAAGAGTTTAGCCCATGTTTAGACAAATCAGCCCCAATGCCCCTGTCCAGCAGGGACATGGGTGGAATCCCAGGGGTATATTTTCTGTTTCCCATCCAGTTATCCAGGTTGCACTTAAAAAAGGGTAAAGAGGTACTCTGCTTGATGTGGAGAAGGAGTCTATTCCATAGATGAGGGAGTCTCTGGGAGACAAATCTGTCCCGCCAACAAGTCCTGTTGATGTCATAGACCAGGTTGAGGCCACTCATGCGGGTTATTCGAGTGGAGCTTGACTTGCGGATATGCAGCAGTCCCATCAAGGTGGGGTCCATGATTGCCTTGCATGCCAGAAAGAGGTCACCTCTGAGGAGTCTGTATGAAACTGGTTAGAGGGATAGGGCTTTTAGCCTATTTGAGTATGGTAGATGTTTGAGGCCCTGAATTCTCCTGGTGAGGAATCTCTGTGGTCTCTCCAGCTGCTGCATGTGCTTTGCGAGGTACATGACGAAAAGTGCACTGTACTCAATAATGGGCCTTATAAGGGAAGAAATACAGGGATGTTATGACCTCCTTGTTCCTGAATGAGATACCCTTACTTATGAGGTGGGCCATGTAGAAGGCTTTCTGTACCACGGAAGCAACATGGTGGTCAAAAGTCAGTTTGCTATCAACATGGGTGCCCAAATCCCTCATGACTGATTGAGTGCTTAGGACATTGTTATTAATGTGATAATTTGTGGGGACATCACTCTCCCCAAAGGGGATGATGATGCATTTTTTGGTATTCAGCTTGAGGCCATGTTTCTGGCACCACTCATTTCTCTGAGTGAGACCCTCTTGGAGGATGCCCACATAACTAGGGGAATTGATGACGGCACCCAGTTTGCAGGCATCTGCAAACTTAGTCAGCCATAGCCCACTGGTTTTGGCCTGCACCTCAGAATAGTATATCCCAAATAACAGAGGTCCCAGGACCAAACCCTGGGGTACACCATTTGTTACGAGTCTACTGATTGAGGTGGCTTTCCCTATTTTGACTAAGTGGGTCCTATCAGTGAGTCAGTTTGCTACCCATCTGGTAACATATGGATTGATGCCTAGTTGAGAGAGTTTATATATTATACTCGAGTGCAGAATAGTGTCAAAGGCTTAGGCCAGGTCAAGGTAGGCGGAGTAGGTGGTGTGCACAGTCTTCCCCGTGTCCATGGCTTTGGTGACTTTCTCAAAGAAGTCAACCAAATTTAGCAGACATGACCACCCCTTGATGAGGCCAAACTGTGTGGGATCAAGTGTTTGGAGGTTGCCAATGTCCTTGTTAATGAGGTCCATGATAATCTGTTCCATGGCCTTGCAGATCAGGCTAGTTAGGCTGATGGGTCTATAATTTCCCAGATTGATGGACGCGCTACCTTTGTGTAAAAGGATGATAGTGGTTGTCCTCCACTCAGCTGAGCCAGTACTTAGGCTTTGGTTGAATAGGGTGCCTGATGGTGCTGCAAGTTCCTGCCTGAGTTCATGTAGGATGCAGCCTGGGATGTTATCGGGTCCCATGGAGGCTGTATTTTTTGCCTTTGAGACAGCAGTGATGACCTGTCCCATAGATATAAGGGGAAGGGGGGCAGGTACTGAGGATATCCTGATTTACTGATGGAGGGGTCAGACAGGTAATGTTTTTGCTGAATCTGTCAGCCAGCAAATTTGCTATATCTATGGCATTTGTATATGTGGTATCCTTGAACACCAGTTCTGAACAGATCTGGATGCTTCCTTTGAGGTTGTGGACATATGTGAAGAAGACCTTATGATTATCTCTAGTAGATGTGGCCAATTTGGACTCAAAGTTTGCTTTGGAGGATTTCACTAGTGTTCTTATTTGCTTGTTCAGGCTAAGGAGGCATTGCTTCCAATTGGGAACCTTCTCCTTCTTGGTCTTGGACAGCAATTTTTTCCTTTTGTTATAGAGTTTATTTATTGCAGATGTCCACCAGACAGGTTTACTCTTTCTTGCAGAAGATGATTTAGTCCTGTCAGGTATTCCTAATTCCATGCATCTATATAAATGCTTGTATAACGCTTTGGTGTAGTTTTGGAGATTGGTGCCAGTTCCTACAGAGGGGAAGGGGGCTGTGAAGCTTGTTTATACTATCCCTCAGGAGGCTGTAATCAGCTTTGGAGAAGTTTTTATGTCTAATCCTAGCTAGAGGGGGGTTGGAGGAGATGGTGACTTCAAAAGTGACCACTTTTTTGGTCGGATCTTACCAGGGAGGATGATACTATAGGGATGCTGCAGTGGTTACTCATGTTGGTTAATACTAAGTCCAAGATATTATCACCCCTTGTGGTGGTATCGGCTAGCTGTCCCAAGTTATTTACATTGACAAAAATCAAGGAATCTCTTGGCATTTGTGTTCTGGCATGAGTAGTTCATCCAGTCTATGTTTGGGAAGTTAAAGTCACCCAGGACCAGGGTAAAGGGTTGAATGTTGATAGATTCAAACAAGTCTAAATAGGCAGATTGGGCATTATGAGTCAGATTTGGGTCTAGTAGCTAGCTATGATTTGAATAGGGATCTTGTCAATGGTTAACTGCACCTGGAGTGCCTCCTGTGTGTCATACTGTTTTACCAACCTGGAGGTGTGTATGTTTTTAATGTATATTAAAACTCTACCTCCTTTGGCTTTACTGCCCACAGTTTGGGGTCTGAATGTATGATAGGATGAGTAACCAGGTAAGGATGGGGTGCTCTCCGCAGCTTTGAACCAGGTTTCTGTGACTGTACAGACATGAGCATTTTCCAGGGTTAAGAATGCTTGCAATAAGTGCAGTTTCATGTTTAGACTCCTAGCGTTTAGCAGCATGACCTTAAATTTGTTTTGTTGAAATTTTTATGTTGGTAGTTGTAACCTCATCGGGGCGGCCATGGTGGTGCAGCGGTTAGCGTTGCCACCTCACAGCAAGAGGTTCTCCGGTTCAATCCTCGGCTGGGGTGCCATCTGTGCGGAGTCTGCATGTCCTCCCTGTGGTCGCGTGGATTTCCTCCGGGTGCTCTGGTTTCCTCCCACATCCCAAAGACATGCTGTAGGTGGATTGGACACTCTAAATTGTCCCTAGGTGTGAGTGCGTGCATGTGTGTGCCTTCCATGGAAGGTTGGGCGCCAGCCTGGCAACTCAACACCGTAAAACGCCACTGTCAATCATGAGCGGACAGGTGATCCGCTGTGGCGACCCCTAACCAGGAAAAGCCGAAAGAAGAAGAAGTTGTAACCTCATCACTTTTCCTAAAAAAAGACATTATTGGGGAGGCAAGAGCCTTTGCCAGAAGCCTGAAACCCAGATGAGATAGATGCAGGCCATCTCTGACAAAGCATCGTGTTCTATCAATCATATCTTTCCAGGCTGTCAGGTACTGGATCCCCTTGGAATGACACCCGAAACAAAGACAATTGTTAAAGTCAATCATTTTATCCATCTCTGTTAAATCAAGCAATTCTTCCCTTGTATCATTTGCTTCTAAACTGAGAGCACATTCCTTGCTCTCTGTTTCC
Source organism: Protopterus annectens (assembly GCF_019279795.1). Classification (NCBI taxonomy): domain Eukaryota; kingdom Metazoa; phylum Chordata; order Ceratodontiformes; family Protopteridae; genus Protopterus; species Protopterus annectens. The sequence goes on from NC_056736.1 coordinate 522,856,732, forward strand.
TGCAGGCATTCTACAGAAAGTACCATAGGATCTTCCTGGGACATATTCTCTTCAGCTGCATCCTGCGGTATCTGCTGATCATTCATATGGGAACTCATTGGCTCATCACTGTACAACATTGCCTGAGACAGAGTTGCCACTGATTCCTCCTCCTCCTCTTGTTGAGAAATTCCAAATTAACTTTTGTTCTGATTGCCTCCTGAAGGCTCCAGAGAATCATCATGTGTCAAGTCATCGGATATGCTTCCGATTCTACCCGTTTCTTCTTAATTTGGGAATTCATTGTTTCATCATGCTGTGACATTACCTGTGTTGGATTTCCTACACTAAATCCTTCACTTCACAGGTATTCTATAACTTAAGGTTCTATTTAACTTCTACTTTACTAATCCTCTGCTCTATGTTCCCTCTTTTTCTTCTTATTTTTTAAATCATGAAATTTTTGATATCTGGGTGCATTTTCCTGTATTTCTGTTCAAATATTTTTGGAGCTGCTTTTTTTTGGGATTGATTAGTTTTTGCCCATGTTTCTTTTCTACACTTTTCAAAAATCTCTATTTTGTTCTTTACATTTTCACACTTCCTCTGTTGCCTCCTTTTCCAGGTGGCCAAAAATGTGTCCATCTATGTAATGTTTTTCATGGATATGTTGTATTAATGAATGCAAATTTGCATTTGAAGCTTTTGATGGGTTTTCTTGTGCAGGTAATTTTCTTTCCTCTAATTTTTGTCTTAATTTTTTTCTGAATATCTTTTATCTGGAAATAAATTCTGGTTTTCTTGCATAAAAGTAACAACACATAAATTCTTCCTTATCCTTAATAGCCTACTCTGTCATCTTTATGGCTCTTTATTTGGCCCATCAGTTAGTGCTGCTTTGGACTACTATTACCTTCTACAACAGGGAGGGTTCATCCTCTCCCCGAGTCTGGCCTAACCCCATTGTAGGGATGTTTCCATGTCTTGAAGGAATCCATACTGCCATTTTTTCCAATTCTGGCACTAGTGAGTACACCAAGATTGAGCACTTTTTTATCCTGAGGCTTGTGCACCCAGATGTTTTTTTTTTTTAACCCACCTCTCTCCGGGGTATATGCTATTAAGATATAGTCTATATATCAGTGTCATCTTGATGATATTTTATGAAAACAAGGTCCGCCACATGAAGGTACTCACCAAGACTTGAAAATGAATTCAGTTCAACAATACAACTATCCTTTTCTCGCTGATTTCATCATCTGGAGAGGGTGATTGGTAAACGGATATGCAAAGTAGTTGAATGTAAGACAGAAGATAAGAAGTTTGGATTCAGATGAGGGTGCAGCACAACTGACCTGATATTTGCAGTGAGACAGATAGCTGAGAAGAAGCTAGAGATGAGGAAAGAGTCCAACTGGGCGTTGTTAGACTTGGAGAAAACATATGACAGATCGCAAAAAAGTTGATCTGAGCAGTACTGTAGTGGTTCGAAGTCCCAGAAACATTAGTAGAATTAGTGGAGGCTATGTAGAAGGACCCAATGACTTAAGTATGAACAGTGTTCAGTCTCACAGATGGGTCCCAGTGGGAAAGTGTGTGCATCAGGGTTCAACTCTGAGCCCACTGCTGTTCATACTGATGATGGACTACATTAGCAAACAGGTCAGAGGGGACAGATTAACAAAGTTTCTATATTCAGACAATGTGGCATTACAGGCAGAGTCTGAGCAACAACTTCAGGGAAGGACAGGGGAATGGAATGCAAAACTGAAGGCGCATGGGATGAAACAAAGTACAGATAAGACGGTGGTAAGGGTGGCAAACTGGGGAAAAAAGAAGAAGCTAAGAAATGAGACAGAAGGGAAGACAGTAGAACAGGTTAATAGCTTCAAATATCTGGGAGGGGAGGTTGAGGAGAAGGGAAGTCTGAATGAAGAGGTCAAAACTAGACTCAGAATGGCTGCAGCCAACTGGAATAGAGTGTCAGGTGTAGTATATGACACAAGAATGCCAAAGAAGCTGAAAAATGAGTGTACAACATAGTGATGTTACCAGTACTACTGTATGGTACAGAAACCTGGGCAATAAAGGCAGAGCAGATAGGAGAGCAAGAGATGATGTAAATGAAGTTGCCTGAGAAGGTTGGTAGAATGCACATTGTGTGACAGATGAAGAAATAAGGACAGAAGCCAAAATAGCTCCAATTGCAGAAAAAAATCAAACAGAACAGATTATGGTGGTTCAGGCACATGTGCAGAAAAGCAGAAGACAATCTGGTGAAGAAGATTTGGGACAGACAGGAGGAAATGAGGGCATGCAGCAAAGAGGTGGATGGATTTTGTAAGAGAAGATCTGCAACAGTCAGATATGAGTGTCGAAAAAGGCAGGAGTGTGGCACTGAGTTAAGAGAGATGGCAACAGTTAACATAACACTCCAACCCCATGTAGAAAACGAGAAAAAGGGGGTTGATGATGATGATGATGATGATGATGATGTATCTCTCCATTCAGACCCCTAATTATTTCCTTAGTATAAAGGAGGAAATTACTTCAGATAGTTTTATTCAAACATTTGAAATGATGTGTAATCAATATCAAAATGATCAAGGGTAACAGATGAAGTTTTTAACTCCTGTGCAACTCTGTATGCTGTTTATAAAATGTTAGATGTGGATTGTTTGCATTATGCTAAAGTTAAACATTATTTATCTAAATGTTTTAAACTGATTCCTGCAGCATATGGATAGAGAAGAAAGGTAGATTACAATGTGAGTGATTATACTGCAGTAATAGGAATTCACCATTGTAAGTGGCTGACTGACTGTTAAGTCACTACATCAAAAATTACAGGAAACCTTAAGATAAATGCAAAAGCACCCAGTACTTTGCATGAGCAGAGGAGAAACTTCTTAGCAGATCAAAAGTGCAATACTATGAAGGAAATGGAAAGTAAATCCATCACACCAGCAGGAAAAGTGCCTCAACAGAACCAATAACCACAAAAAAAAAAAAACACACAGCAAGGCACCTAGGTTGGAAAATGATTCTTCCTCACATCAAATCGTGGAACAGGCAGCCATTTATTTTCCAGTATCCACTTTTATCATATCTTCACCTGTCCTATTTTCCTCCCCTTCAGTGCTACCCCTCTCATTTAGTATCTCCTTTCATCTGGGGCTCCCCCCTTGTTCTGGTAGTAGTACACAGATGTCTTTTGTCTGAGCCTCTCTGATCTCCTCAGTGTGGGGAACTCTAAAGGATCATTCGCATTGAATTGATGGTAGTTGTAATCTTGTGAAAAACCACTAACATCTGCATTCACTGCAACATAATTTCTTCCATAATTATTTCCATTCACCTCTTCCCTATAAAACACTCTTTCAGTGGAAACTTGTTTGTAGTCCACGGTTTTGGGTAACAAAGTTTTTCCCCAATATTCAATTAAATCTCTGTCTAATTTCTTACATTTCCTTCTATATATCATATCTTTCATCAGTTTTCTTCTTCACATAATGATATTTAACTTTCTCCTCCTCAATTGTGAATATTAAGTCTGTAATAATCACATTGTTGAGCTTTTCTATTTCTTGGTATATCCCTTCCATTTCTTTTTCATTTTCTTTAATGATTGATCTCATAATTTCATGCCCACAATTGTCAAAACTCTTAAGATCATAATAAAATGTGGTTCCTTCTTTAACATTATTTGGGTACTTGTATATGCGTAAACCCCTAGGAACAACCCCCCTAACATACACTCCTTCAAATAGCAATTGTCAATATTTGAGGTTTAATACTTTAAAATTAAATCATGTAGTCTGTTCACATTCAAATTGTATATACCATTATGTGCATTATCGTTCAAATCACCATTACATTTGTAATCTGTAAATGAGCAACATTTAATCAACCAACTTCCCACTGCATTACCCATCCCCCATTTGTTGTTCTGAGTAAACATTTGTACATTATTTCTATCAGTGAGTCAGCTAAAATCCACAGAATTAGTCACCTTGTGAAAATGGAACAGTCCTTTCTTTTCTTCTAAGGCTAGAGTCCACAATAGCAAATCCTCCTTCCCCATGGGGTGTAGCGAGCTGCTAGGCCCTCCAGCAACGTGACCAGCTTCCATCCTTGTTCCTCCCTCAGTGGGACCCATAGGTCTGAATGACGTTATATCCGATGAAAGTCCTCTCCTACGATCATGGTGTTTCAGCACTTCCTGGTTGCCAGGCAACGGATTGCTCTCAGCCAAACTCTGGTCATGCAAAATGCCAAAAGTACTCTTAAAATGATGAATTTTGTGATAATAGTGCCACCACTTGAGAAAGCTGTCCTCCACATTCCAACCTAGGTGCCTTGCTGTGTGTTTTTTGTGGTTATTGGTTCTGTTGAGGCACTTTTCCTCCTGCTACTCAATGCTAGAAGTCTAAACCTCAAAATGCACTCTCTCGAGGCACTCCTAAAAATGGAGAACATCGATATCTGTGCAGTAACTGAGACCTGGTTCAAGGCTCCAAAGAGCACCCCTGCAATACCAGGCTACAATTCTTACCACACTTTTCAGCCACAAAAACAGGACCGAAACACTAAAGGTGGAGGAGTGTCCATATTCACCAAGGATATTCACACCTCCAGGCTAGTTGCCCAACACAATGCATCTGAAATTCTCCAGGTGCAACTAACACTAGGTAAGACTGCAATCCAAATTGTAGATTGCTATAGATCCCCATCCATGCCCCAAGATTCTCACTACACCTTTCTAAACATACTGGAAAATATTAAAATACAACCAAACACCCTAATACTGGTTGATTTCAACTACCCTGCCATTAACTGGGAAAAATACTCAGGTACCAACTCCTTTTCCCAACGGTTCTTGGAATTCATAAATTCCAACGCCCTGGATCAACTAATCCATTGTCCCACCAGGGGCTCCAATATCTTAGACCTGGTCATTACCAACATGGGAGATAGATGCTCCACACCAGTGGTCACCCCCTCATTGGTCAGGTCTGACCATAAGCAAATCACCCTTGACATCCACATCCCACCCCCCAGTAAGGAAACCTCCTTAAAAAACTTCTCCAAAGCCAACTTCAAGCTGCTGAAATCAGAAGTGACAAACTTCACAACACCCACGCAGACGGGATCTGGAAGTTCGACTGCAGAATCCTACACTAAGGCACTGTACGAGCACATCCACTCGTGCATGAATCATGCCATCCCAGATAGAACCAAGATGCTCTTCTCCAAAAAAAGGAAGCCAATCTGGTGGTCCCCTGCTATAAACAAACTATACAACAGAAGGAAGAAACTGTTGCAAAAAAGAGGAAAATCCCATTATGCAAAAAACTCCCTCACCAGCCTCAGTAAGTAGCTGAGATCCCTCATAAAATCCTCAAAAGCTAGTTACGAAAATAAAATTGCCAAAGATTCCAAAGACAACCACAAGGCATTCTATAGTTATGTCAAGAATCTAAATGGCAATGCTCAGATCTGCTCTGAGTTACAACAGAATGGTATTAAATATACTGATCCCAAGGATATTGCCAATATCCTGACAGAGCGATTTAGTACCAATTTCACCCCACTCTCACCCCCTAAAGGGCCCATCTCAATACCAAAAGACTGCCAAATTCCGATAATCACGGCCACACAGGTAGAAACCGCACTCTCCAAAGCTAAGAATACAACATTCATGGGACCAGATGACATCCCAGGCCGTGTACTACATTAACTACAAAATGAACTGGAACCTCACCTAAGTGTGATGTTTAATCATAGCCTCACCTCAGGCTTCGTGCCCACTGAGTGGCACACAGCTACAGTTATTCCGCTCCACAAGGGAGGATCCACCTTAGATCCCGGGAACTACCGTTCCATCAGTCTGACAAGCCTGATTTGCAAGGGCATGGAACGCATTATCATGGAACTTATAAACAAAGACATTGGCAACCTTCAGACACTAGACCCCACCCAGTTTGGGTTTGTGAAGGGCCAATCTTGTCTCCTGAATCTGATTGACTTCTTCAAATCAGTCTCCAGAGCTGTGGACAAGGGTAAGGCAGTCCACACAGCCTATCTGTACCTCGCCAAGGCCTTTGACACCATCCCCCACTCTGGAATCATAGATAAACTTACTAAGCTGGGCATAAATCCCTACATCACTCCATGGGTTGCTAACTGGCTTAGTGACAGAACCCAGACAGTAAAAGTGGCTGACTCCAAATCCAGCTCCAGACAAGTGACAAGTGGAGTACCTCAGGGTTCAGTCCTGGGATCACTCTTGTTTGGCATCTACTTCTCTGAAGTACAGGCCAACACTAAGGGACTATGGCTAACAAAGTTTGCAGATGACTGCAAACTGGGAGCCATTATTGAATCCCCAAATGATGTGGATATTCTACAAAAGGGCCTTACAGAAACAGATGCCTGGTGCCAGAGCCATGGGCTCAAGCTTAATGCCAAGAAATGTATAGTTATCCGCTTCAGAAAAAAACATGTACCCATGAATTAACACATAGGTGGCAGGACACTAAACATTGAAAGTGTGATGAGAGACTTAGGGACACAGGTGGACAGTGGTCTCACTATCGATAACCACATTGCCACAACAGTCAGGAAATCCTTCTATGTGGCACACCTCATCACTAAGGGCTTTTCATCCAGAAAAAAGGAGGTCATTGTCCCACTGTACTCATCCCTCATTAGACCCATTATAGAGTATAATGCCCAGTTTGGTATGTACCTCACAAGACATCTGCAACAGCTTGAAAGGCCACAGAAATACCTCACTAAAAGAATCACAGGCCTAAAGCAGATGCCATATACTGACCATCTAAAAAACTCCAGCTATACTCTGTGGCATATCATCTACTCAGAAGCAATCTCTGCTTATCATACAAGGCCATGTCAAACCCTGAGCTGTTGGACATGCTCCACTTAAAGAAATCCCAATCCCTCAGAGCCACATGCTCCAGGGATCTAAACCTTGTCATCACAATGAACAAAACATGCTGGAGGGATAGGTTCCTGACCCAGAGACTCCCCATACTCTGGAATAGACTGCCCATACATATCAAGCAGAGCGCCTCTTTGGCCCTCTTCAAAAGGAACCTTGATGATTGGATGGGAGATAGGAAATTCACCCCGGGGATCATGTCAGTCACCCTGCTAGACAGGGGCCTGGAGAAGTAAATATCGTGGGAAGAAATATCCAGGAAATTGTTATGGCTAGGCTTGCATAGGTCCTATGGCCGATAGCCTAGTACCAACTTATGAACCTATAGTGTGTGTTGGATTTACTAGTATCATAGATGGAGGGTTCAGAGGTTGGACTGAGCTCCTCAGTCGGAGGCACCTTGGAAATGAATCAATTTAGTGAAAGGTTAACTTCTTCTTTAATATTTTACTTTTTAGAGTGACTCAGTAAAAAGCATGCGTTTAAAAAAATCTTTTTTATTTACATTTTTTATTAAAATACAGCACTAATTCTGTATTTATTTAGATTTATGCATTTCCTTACTTTCCATACACATACTATACAGGGGTATTACAACATTGTAAGGCGGATTTGCTTGTTTTACTTCCTGTAGTGCTGTTCACTCTTGTCAGGTGACTTACGGAGAGTTCTGCTCATGTGACCCAGTATGGAGGTGTCGGCATAGGAATCGTCACTTATTGAGAACCAGGGAATGAGACTGTTAGGTGGAAAAGGCTTCTTTTTAAATACTAATGTTACTGAAATGAAGGAAATATGGGTACCAAAGAGTCACAGAGGGAATTCCTTACTTATGATGAGGCCATCAAATGAGGTAAGGTTAAATGAATGCTGCACTGCTGTAGGAGGCAGAGGAATGTAAATAGCTGGCTGTCACCTCAGTTGTGTTTGTCAGGGATGGACATATCATAGTAACACCATACATCTGTACAATGGGGTGAGGTTTATCCCTGCAATGCTGTGGGCAAACATGACAGATACCACAACACTGGGGAGTGGAGTGTGTGTGTGCATGTGTGTGTGTGTGTGTGTGTGTGTGTGTGTGTGTGTGTGTGTGTGTGTGTGTGTGTGTGTGTGTGTGGGGGGGGTGGGATGAGTGGAGGAAATGATGTAGGGAGGGTGGGTGGAGGAAATGATGTAGGGAGATGCGAGAGTGTGTGCATCCTGCTCTGTCCCTCTGTGGTTCTGTCACATCTTTGTGAATGTGTTCCTCACTGTCGAGAAGCTTGGCATTTTTCCCATTGTCTCATGAGAGTGTGACAGAACCACAGCGGGACAGAGCTACAAAGCCAATGCTAAGATTAGGACTCATTTGTTGCCCTTGCCCACAAATGGTGGGACTCTGGAGAATAGTTATATTAATTGAAGGGAGGCAGAGTGGCGCAGCCCTTCATGTACTCATGCCACTGTGGAGAAAATACTTTGTAAACCAGGGAGGCAACACCAGAAACTGTTAGGTAAATTCTAATCTTCAAAATCTTTGATGGAGGTGCAAGAGAAGCCCCCCACACCCCCATATCTCCCCCTATATGTAACCTGTGATTTGGAGTTTGACTACATCTCCTCCTTTGTTGAAATAAATATCCTGAAAATGGTATAATATTGATTCATACCTCTCATCGTCTTAGTGCAAGAAATCTGGACAAAGACAAAAATGATGGGGTGGACAAAGGGCCAAGAATAGGAACTGATTTTAAGTATTGCTCTTATAAACTTAGACAGTTGAGAGAATAACAGGTTCTGTGTTAGCATGCATAGAAAAGTCTGAAACAATGTGTTTGTCATTATTTAGTGACTTCAGACCTTAATGATTTGCAAGAAAACTACAAATTTTATGAGGAACATCCAAAAATATGAGGCTAAAATCTGTACCATTCTGTAAAAATATGGACAGTTGAGAGGTATGGATTCTCAGGAAAAAATGCACACATTTGAGTACATTGAGTATGCCTAACTACACATTCAATTCCTGTTATATTAGTTTCTTAAATACAAAATTCCTGCCTGGACATAATATATCATTTTCTACATAAAACAGAGGATTATGAGCAAAAGCAATTTGCTACACATGCATTCAGTACTTTAACAGACTAAGACTCTTCTGTTAAAAGTGCAATACATTCATGTCTCCATATTCTAGAACACTCTCATCTAAACACTTTTCTACAAGTGCCTTCCTTTTGGATGTTATCCCCTTCAGATTCTGTTTCCTCTCTTTCTCCCTCGGGCCTACATGGTGTCTCTGGATGTCAAGGATGCTTATCTCCATGTTCCAATCCATCCTCTCTTCAGGATGTTTTTGCATTTCTCTGTTGCTTCCTGGAATTTTCAATTCTCTACTTTGCCCCTTGGGCTTTCAACTGCCCAAAGGGTGTTCACCAAATGCCTTGCTCCTGTGATTACTTTTTGCAGGCTTCAAGGGATCCAAATATTTCCTTACTTGGATGACCCATTGATTCAGGCCACCTCTCCAGAGACCCTTTTGCAACATTTCTAACATTTCCCTTCTTCAGAGTCTGGGGTTCACTATAAATTTCAAAAAGGATTTTTTTATTTTTTTTTATTTTATTTTATTTAACAATTGTTTACCAGGAAAACTTAACTTGGAATGAGCCAAATTTCAGTGGGGTTCTGGGGAGAAAGGCTCTAGATGTATGCCTTTGGAATGTGTGAGGAAACCAGAGCACTCGGAGGAAACCACACAAACACAGGGAGGACATGCAGACTCCACACAGAAGGCACCCCCAGCCGAGAATCAAAGCGAAAAACCTCTTGCTGTGAGGTGCAATGCTAACCGCTGCACCACTGTCTTGTCCACTCTGACTCCTTCTCTGGATCATGTTTTTCTGGGCTACAGTATTCAGACAATGCCATTGCTTGCTTCCCTGCCCCCTCCAAAGGCCTTTCTTTCACAGTCTTCTTCCTCTGGCTTCCATTACCTTCAGGAGGTTTCTGCAAGCTCTGGGTTTCATGGCATCCACCATTCTGATGCTCCCTCTGGTCAAACTTCACATGAGGAAATTTCAGTGGTTTCTGAAGTCAGTGTGGCTTCAACATGCACATCATCTAGACTTTGTAGTTCCTATTCTTCCTTGTCTCAGACAGGAACTTCACTGGTGGATTCAGCAGTTGTCTCTGAATCAAGGGATCCTTTTTCATCTCCCTCTTACATCTCAGGAATTGTTCACAGATGCTTTAGACATGGAATGGGGGTGACATTAGGCTCCCTAAAAGTACAAGGGAATGTGGTTGCCTGAGATGCAGAAGAAGCACATCAATGTCAAAGTGATGAGAGCTCTTCTGCTAGTGCTTCAGACCTTTCATCCTCTTTTCTCTCCAGGGTCTCTAAATGTGTTCACAGACAATACTAAAGTGATGTGGTACATCAGCAAACAGGGAGGAATAAGATCTTATCTTCATTGCCAGTTGGCATTTCTGGTATGGGATCTTGTTGTCAATTATCAAGCAACTCTTCACACAGCTTATATCGCTTCTGGTCAGAACATGGTGCCAAACACACTGAGCAGGTCCTTAACTCAGTCACATAAATGTTTCCCAGGGATGTGTTTCTGGACATAATCCACCAGTGGGGTACTACTCAAGTGGATCTTTTTGCCTCCTCTCTGAACAGACCACTTCCTTTGTTTTGTGGCATAGTCCCAGGTCCTCTGGTATGGAAGGTAGATGCCTTCTCATTTTCTTGGAAGGGGATGTTTCTTATGCATTCCATCCCCTTCCTCTCATTCTGAAAGTCCTGTTCAAAATTCAACAGGATACTCCCAAAATCTTGTTGGTGATGCCCTTTTGGCCACAACAGCACTGGTTCCCTCTTCTTCTACATTTAGCCAGGGGCAATCATCACAAGTTACCTCACAGGGTGGATCTACTCTCACAAGAAAAGGGGCCTCTCATCCATCCTTACCTGTCCATACTTCAACTGACACTGCAGATGATAGGATTTTGATTCCTCACAGACACCTTTTTTCTGAGGATGTGCTGCAAGTCCTGCAGGAGGCCAAGAAACCTACTGCTAGGAAATCCTACTTATCCAAATGGAATTGGTTTTCTATTTGATGTCTCTCTCATAACCTGGACCCACTTACTGTGGATGTTCCTGTGGTTCTCTCTTACTTGTATAAGTTGCTCAATGCTGGTTTAGCCTATTAGTCTATTAAGGCCCACTTATTAGCTATCTCTGCCTGTCTGCCTTTTTCTCCTCTTTTAACTTCTAGATTTGAGGTGAAACAACGTCTTGAAGGCATCCTTAATATTAGACCTCCCAGGAAACATATCCCTCCTCCCTGGGATCTTAATTTTGTTTTAGAGAAGTTGAATCAGACTCCTTTTGAGCCTGCTGCTTCAGCTTCCTTGCAACATTGTTTCCAGATGACTGTTCTCTTATTAGCTCTTACTTATGCAAGATTGGTTCTGATTTATAGGCCCTTATGGCTTGTCCTCCTTTTTGATCTTTCATGAGGACAGAGTGCCCTTGCACACTAACACTTCTTTTATGCCTAAGGTAGTTAATGAGTTACTTAATCAGTCCATTAATCTGCCTACTTTTCCCCTTTCTGCAAACTGACATTGAGAGGGTGCTGTATACTTTGGATGTGCATAGGCAACTCAGGATTTATTTGGATAACTCTAAGGCTATTAAAAAATCTGATCAGTTATTTTCTTCTCATCCTAGATCTTTGTATCCAAGCAAACTAATTCTTCTTGGATTTCTATCACAATTTCTTTTTGTTATACTTTTCATGGCAAGAGCCTTCCCTCTTCAGTCAAGGCTCATTCTACTAGAGCTGTGACTTCCTCCAGTGCTTTTTTCAAGGACTTGGATACTAATTCTATTCTTGACACTGCTCCCTGGACTTCTGTGCATACCTTTACCAAGCACTACAAGTTGGATGGTATTTCTAGAGCTAGGGCTGGGTTTGTTAGTGCCATCTTCATGGCTTTTTGGGGGGTTCTTTTGCGCCTTCCCCCTCCCTAGATACTTTTCGAGCTTTGGCACTCCCCATATGTTAAGAATACTGCAGCAGTGAATGTAAAGACATAGTACAGTTGTGTAAAATCTTACCATAACGGTAGATGTCCTTGCCTTCACTCTGCAATATTCGCTCTCTCCCTCCTTCCTCCTAGTCGTTTGCCTTCCTGGATGTACAGATCACCTCTTGGGTTCCTTGGAATGGTGTTCCTACTGGGGCAATCAGTTCTGACTATGGTAGGCGTGACCTTTATGCCCTGTGCTATGCAAGGAATGTTTGGACGAAGTTCTGCATACCTTTAAAGCAACAGGAGTCTTTGGTAGACTGGCTGGACATCAGGCTTCCATGGTAGGGAATCCCATATGTTAAGAATACTGCAACAGTGAAGGCAAGGACATCTGCCATTATGGTAAGAGTTTACACACATCTGTACTTTATTTAAAGCAGTTTCTTTTTTTTCAGTTTTCATATTTTCACTAGAGCAAACTGTAGATAAAACATTCCTCATACTTTCACAATTTGTCAGAACAAACTTTAACATATGAGCTTGAAATTCAAGATTTTGAAAATCAAAGTAGAAGCAGTATACAGTATATCTCATACCTATCAATAATTTTCCAATCCTTATTAGAAAGATTGGAATTAACTAAGTGCTTAATAGCAGTGGAATCAACTAGGGCTATATCTGCCAAGTAAGGTTTGGGAATAGTGTATACAAATTTAAAAGAATGAGGAACTTTATACATCCTACCTGCCCAGCAATGAAAAGCAAAAACTGACTGCTGGTCCTCAAAATCCACTGAGATGTGCACTCTCTGGCGGCAGAAAATCTCTAAAAATCTTTGTACCCAAACTTGTCTAAGTTAGGTCAGCTTGAGCTGCTTGACAATTTGGGTGTGTGGAAGTTGCCCTAAAACTTTGGAAGGGAGCCAGCTGTTACACCCTTGGGAGGATATAACCCTTATGGCTACAGGTATGTGCTCTCCCCAACTGCCTCCCTAAAGCCATCTATTTCTCTAGTAATTCACAGAATCAAATGGTCGTGTAGATTAGCAAGGCTGCTCCTTGCATGTTGTGGTAGTGAACACAGCCAAGAGACTGTATTTGTCTAATGCAGTAGAGGTAAGTGCTGAGGAGTTTAGTGGCAAGTTAAGGTGAGGAGGTATGTGCATGAGTGTATGCAAGGTGCTGCATGTGTGAATCTGTTTCTGCTTGGGAGCTAGCAGTAGGGGTGTACAGTGGGATTAAGTTACGACAGCGTGTGTGTGTGTGTGTGTGTGTGTGTGTGTGTGTGTGTGTGTGTGTGTGTGTGTGTCATACTTCCACACACCCATATTCAAATGAGCAGAGCCTGCAACATTGGGTGGGAGGAGCCACTAGCCACTAGCCACTAGGGATAACTCTTAAAAGCTGTGACCGAGTGGCACTTAGAAGAGGGATTAGAGGTGTGGGAACCACTAGACATCAGGCATAATTCTCTCATGTCTTAATCACACTTAAACAGTATGAGGATTAGTGGGGAACATGTGACACCAGGCTGTACTTGGCAGGAAATTATGTAGGAAGCTCTAATGTCTGTCATTAATGTGTGACTGTAGTCTTCCTTGATTGACAGATGCTGGAAAAGGGGACACTGGGTACATTCAAAAATCTCAGGGACTGGTACGAAGTCTGTGGTATGTGTGCATATTTGAATGTGTGTATTGCATATGGGAGAGTTAGTGCCTCTGTTTTTATGATGCATCATCCATCAAAAAATGTTAACTTCCCAATGAGTGCTGATTGGGACTTAATGGTAATTAACACAATTCTGTGACATGCACATTAGCTCATAATGACATTAACTTGAAAGGGATGTTTGAACAGAACTCCAATCTACGACAATTGACAAACACTGTCTCCTCTCATAGAAAAAATGGCACATACAAATGTGGTATGTGCAAGCAGTGCAATTATTTACTAGACGCTGCAGAAATATTTTTACCATCTAGGAATTGCACTTTAAAGACATCAGGATACCATAACTGCAGCACAGCAGGAGTAGTGTATTTGGGTATATGTACATTTTGTTTTGGTTTCTATGTGGGAAAGACCACTAGAATGCTCAAAAAAAGAATTTATGAGCATATATACGAGATAGAGAAAAAGAAAACTTCCAATGCATTCTTTAAACATTCTTTAATATGTACTAACATGTCTTTAAAATTTTTTGTCCTGGAACGGGTCGCCATTGACCCTAGAGGAGGAGATTGGGAAAGTTACTTAGAAACTAGGGAGCTAATTTGGCAACTTAAATTGGATGCCTCTAGAAACCCGGGAATGAATGACAGTATTAGCATCAACAGTATATTAAAGATGAAAAGGAATAGATTATAAGTGGTTTTTATTTGAATTTAGACTTAATTTTTACTATATTAATTCTAATTGGTATCAGTATCAAATATGTTATGCAAGTTTTTTAAGAAGAATGTTACAATTTATGCATACATGAGTTTAACTTACAGATGAATAAAATAATTAGGTTACAATAACATTTATACACAAACATATACAACAAATGCAAGATGTATTTTAGTGGTTTACACAGATAACAACAGTACAATGTATTTAATTAATGAAGTCATTTTTAAAAGAAGTTATTTTTAAAGAAGTTATTTTTAATTATTTAATACAGAAATGTACTAATAGTAAAGTAATATTTATGTTCTCTATCTTTATTATTGCTATTGTTATTTCTTATTTACTTTGTATCTATTACAATAGTAATTAATGAATTTTGTAATATTTTTGACACACAAGAAATAACATGATTTCTGTAGCATATAGGATTTAGGTAGTGGAGGAAGTTTAATTATTAACTCCATTAGAACTTTGAAAAAAGTACTAAAGCACTATGGCACTTTAAATGTTGATGGTAATTAAATTTTAATTGCTAATTTGGCCTATTAACCTGTGTATTTAACCAGCATGGCCACATGCTCACTTTTATCTTGAAAAAGCCTGGAATTGTCCAGGCGGCAGGTACATTGGATTGTTTTTACCGTGTTTTGTGGAATAAAAGATCTACGTGGAAACTCTGGTCTTGGCATTTTCCAACAGTTCTATTGGATTTCTTATTGGACTCTTGCTTTCACATATACCACTTGTATTTCCATCTGTATGGGCATTTGGAAGATTTTGGTGCATAGCATTGTGTCGGAAACACGCGACTGTTTCTGAAACAGACTTCTGTTTCTAAAACTTTCAACTACTAGTTGGTTCGAGTTTGGTGAGACTTCCTGGTTCTGAGTTATTTCATAATGAAGTCTCCACATTGTGGGTAATGTGTTTCTCATTTGCAAAATAGCACATCACAGAAACAACCATCTTACAGTGGGCTGTATGGTCCATACTGGGGCTTTTAATGAATTCCAGAGAAAAAAAAATAAAGGCAATGTGCTATCTTAATATGAAATACAGACTATGAAAATCAAACTCGGTTCCAAAAAGTTTAGAGAATTATTTGCATTTTCTATTAATCTTATTTTTTCTAAACACTGTGAAATATCATATGGCTTCAAACAGCATTAGAAGCAGGTTAATTGTCATGAACTTCTTCTTTTGGCTGCTCCAGTTAGGGGTCGCCACAGCTGATCAACTGTTTCCATTTCTCCCTGTCCTCTGCATCTTGCTCTATCACACCCACCACCTGCATGTCCTCTCTCACCACATCCATAAACCTTACCTTAGGCCTCCCTCTTTTCCTGTTACCTGGCAGCTTCATCCTTAGCATCTTTTTTCCCAATATACTCTGTATCCCTCCACAGCACATGACCAAACCAACGTAATCTTGCCTCTCTGGCTTTGTCTCCAAACCTTCCAACCTGGGCTGACCCTCTAATATACTTATTCCTAATCCTGTCCATCCTCGTCACACCCAGTGCAAATCTTAACATCTTCAACTCTGCCATGTCAAGCTCTGACTCCTGCCTTTTTGTCAATGCCACGGTCTCCAACCCATATAACACAGCTGGTCTCACTACCCTCTTGTAGACCTCCCTTTCACTCTTACTGGTACTCGTCTGTCACAAATCACTCCTGACACTCTTCTCCACCCACTCCATCCTGCCTGTACTCTCACCATTACTCAGAACTGTTGATCCCAAGTACTTAAACTCATCCACCTTCGCCACCTCTACTCCTTGCATCCTCACCATTCCTCTATCCTCCCTCTCATTCACACACATATATTCTTAGTCCTGCTGACCTTCATTCCTCTTCTCTCTAGAGCATATCTCCACCTCTCCAGGGTCTCCTCCACCTGTTCCCTACTCTCACTACAGATCACAATGTCATCTGCAAACATCATAGTCCACGGGGACTCCTGTCTGATCTCGTCTGTCAACCTGTCCATCACCATTGCAAATAAGAAAGGGCTCAGAGCTGATCCTTGATGTAATCCCACCTTAAACGCATCCATCACTCCCACCGCAGACCTCACCGCGGTCACACTACCCTTGTACATATCCTATACCACTCTTACATACTTTTCTGACACTCCTGACATCCTCATACAATACCACAACTCCTCTCTAGGCACCCTGTCATATGCTTTGTCTAAATCCACAAAGACACAATGCAACTCCTTCTGACCTTCTCTGTACTTCTCCATCAACACTCTCAGAGCAAACAAAACTTGGATGGAAGCAATCCAAGTACTTATTTTTTTGCATAAGTGCAGTGCTGACATCCCTCTCTTTTAACTTTTCAGGCAACATCATTCACTTTATTAAATTCTGGAACCCATTTGAGTACATTTTTTTACTTTACACAGGCTACTGTCTTTTTTGTCTCTAATCACTTCTGTTTTGCATCTCACTTCATTAATACAAATGCATCATGTTTTGAAAGTGTAAAGTTGTACTAAAACTACAGAACAGATACTCAGGCAAGCTGGCACACATAACCCATGCATTTCAGTGAGCCAGCATGTAGACGAATCAGTACTTATACAAATGCAGGCAAAAACACACACACACATGTAAACACAAACGTATTGCACATAAATGTTTGTTATTGAAGCACATACATACTGACAGCTAACAGCACACTCATTTAACTTTTGTAAAGCATAAGAAAATGATATATATCTGCAAACTGTGACATTAACACAGCTACATATTTTCTACATATGTAACTTAAATATTTACGTACCTGAGCAAACCAGATAGCAGATTCAGGGTCAGTGGTCTTTACCATGGACCGGAGATTCACATTTCTCTGTACCAGTAATTCATTCATTGGCTCCATTTCCAACAGACCAGAATCATCAACAGAATCTGCAGTATCCACTGTTTCAAAATCCCATACCTAAACAAAATAAAATGACAAGCAGTGTGTAAGAACAACTGAAATCTACTTTATGATATGTAAAGTGTCACAAGGCTTGAAACACAGATTCATTATCCTCCGGATTTACTAATCTGCCATGCAGGACTAATCTAGTCCTGCACGGAAGCTGCAGTTTAAGAGGAGGATGGCAGTAAGCCATGCATATTAATGAAGGCATGCTGCCTGAGCTCCAAATCCTACATGGAGCGTGGACGAGTGCAGGGGGTGGGTCTGAGAGCAGAGCTCTCGGAATAAACATGCCCCTGCAAAGTAAAACAGCAGAAACTGTAAATAAATGAGCAAGACCGCTCACAGGTGTCCGCATATCCCCACCAACAGTCCCCCATGTGTACAACAGGAACAGTACATATAAATGTACTTTTTTCCACTCTCTTAACTCCTGGAAGTGCTCGTTTTTGGACTCCTAAGAACTGCTATATCCACCTGCCAAATCCTGCTTTGGGTTCCCCCCTGGGTTATCTAAACCGCCCTGGACTAAACCTCAGTAATCATCACTCTGATATAAGGTACTTTTCTCCACTCTCTTAACTCCTGGAAGTGCACGTTTTTGGACTCCTAAGAACTGCTATATCCACCCGCCAAATCCTGCTTTGGGTTCCCCCCTGGGTTATCTAAACCGCCCTGGGCTAAACCACAGTAATCATCACTCTGATATAAGGTACTTTTCTCCACTCTCTTAACTCCTGGAAGTGCTCGTTTTTGGACTCCTAAGAACTGCTATATCCACCCACCAAATCCTGCTTTGGGTTCCCCCCTGGGTTATCTAAACCGCCCTGGACTAAACCACAGTAATCATCACTCTGATATAAGGTACTTTTCTCCACTCTCTTAACTCCTGGAAGTGCTCGTTTTTGGACTTGCTATATCCACCCGCCAAATCCTGCTTTGGGTTCCCCCCTGGGTTATCTAAACCGCCCTGGACTAAACCACAGTAATCATCACTCTGATATAAGGTACTTTTCTCCACTCTCTTAACTCCTGGAAGTGCTCGTTTTTGGACTCCTAAGAACTGCTATATCCACCTGCCAAATCCTGCTTTGGGTTCCCCCCTGGGTTATCTAAACCGCCCTGGACTAAACCACAGTAATCATCACTGTATGTTACAGTGTTTTTTGATTTTATCAAGAGTATTACTTATGTTATTACTTATCCTCTACTCTTGTTACTTTTACTAGACTACTGCCAGTCACTGCCAGCAGCAAACCCCCCCCTCCCTGTTTTACTTTACTATTAAATAACATTTAAATGCAGATGATGTCAGTGTCATATTAAGTGAACTTACTAGTAAGCAGGTTTAAGCACAAATAAGCGTAATAAGCATACGCAAAGCATTAGTAAGCATGTTTAAGTGTTTGCATGAGGGTAACATTGCCTACTGAATTAAAACAAAGTAGAAGCTAACTGAATATGAGAAATTGTAACCAGAGGTTAGCATGGCTTATCACATAAACCCCACACACACCAACACAATTGCTTTAAAGTGCCTTAATCTCTGTACCAAATAGCCATGTTCTGCCAACAACAAAATAACAGCTTCTTAAGGGCTCGAACAGGATCCTGTACACCACAGTCCACTGATGATTAACACTAAGCCATCTAAGCAACAATACCTTATAAATGAGGTATCAACAAACTAATCCTCACCACAGGAAAATCAAATCAAAACATGTGAACTGAATCTATGTACGGATGTGATGTTGTATAACCACGCCACAGAACATATATATGTGAACTGGTACTCACTGATAAGCATAGATTTGATGCTATTGTAATAAGTGTAGGGTCCTCATACAGTGTATGCACACATGAATACGGATACGGACACATATATAACCTGTAATGAATAACAAATCACTATGAAATGGCAAATATATTTATGAGTAGCAACAATGCTAACTTTTGCAGCACAACTCAACTTGGTGAAAGTGTAAGCAATGTGGGGAAGCCAATTCAATCACTTCAGTGGTATACCTCTTTAAGCAGTGCCAACCTTAGGTAACAGTTGTGCCCATGACAACTTTCTCAAAACGAAGCCAATCACTGAAAAGTGTTAATGGAAATCGGCCCTGTAAACCCAAGAGAGGCGAGAATACAGCTCATAACTTGGTTAGCTTCCCCTTGCAGGCACCTATGGCAGTAAGGAAGAAGGAGTAAGCTTCGAACTGTACTGGTGCATCTAGGAGTCCAAGGTCATGCCTGGACTCCTAGTTAAGAACCATACACAGAAACTGCTGCAAGCCAGTACCAGGAGACTCCCAATATAAACTTGAGGCCTGGGACACGTCTTGCCCACCAACCTCACACCAGTGCCACTAGCATACAGACGATGAGCAGGTCAGGCACCACTATGCCGACCTGGTAGAAGGGGACCTCTTGAAAAAGTGATGGCTCTAAGAGCTGAAGCAGCAGGGGATGTCCCAGCTGTGTGTAAAATATCAGTCCATGACCTGTGTAATAGTACCATCTCAAGTATGCTCATGGATAGTATGGCTAAATATTCTTCTTATGTCCCCACAGCTGCAATAGAGGTGGGCACGCCAAACCAGGAGGGCCACATCAGCCACCTCGCGCAGTTGCGATGTGAGGCAGGTCAATGTATAAGCCTTTTTACTGTCATAGGAAATAGAAATAAAAGTAGTAGTAAAGCAACTGCTATTATAAAACCATCAAACAAGTATGCAACATAGAAAATGGAAATATTGTAGTATGTAAAGTGTCACAAGGCTTGAAACACAGATTCATTATCCTCCGGATTTACTAATCTGCCATGCAGGACTAATCTAGTCCTGCCGGAAGCTACAGTTTAAGAGGAGGATGGCAGTAAGCCATGCATATTAATGAAGGCATGCTGCCTGAGCTCCAAATCCTACATGGAGCGTGGACGAGTGCAGGGGGTGGGTCTGAGAGCAGAGCTCTCGGAATAAACATGCCCCTGCAAAGTAAAACAGCAGAAACTGTAAATAAATGAGCAAGACCGCTCACAGGTGTCCGCATATCCCCACCAACAGTCCCCCATGTGTACAACAGGAACAGTACATATAAATGTACTTTTTTCCACTCTCTTAACTCCTGGAAGTGCTCGTTTTTGGACTCCTAAGAACTGCTATATCCACCTGCCAAATCCTGCTTTGGGTTCCCCCCTGGGTTATCTAAACCGCCCTGGACTAAACCTCAGTAATCATCACTCTGATATAAGGTACTTTTCTCCACTCTCTTAACTCCTGGAAGTGCTCGTTTTTGGACTCCTAAGAACTGCTATATCCACCCGCCAAATCCTGCTTTGGGTTCCCCCCTGGGTTATCTAAACCGCCCTGGGCTAAACCACAGTAATCATCACTCTGATATAAGGTACTTTTCTCCACTCTCTTAACTCCTGGAAGTGCTCGTTTTTGGACTCCTAAGAACTGCTATATCCACCCACCAAATCCTGCTTTGGGTTCCCCCCTGGGTTATCTAACCCGGCCTGGACTAAACCACAGTAATCATCACTCTGATATAAGGTACATTACTCCACTCTCTTAACTTCTGAAAGTGCTGGTTTTTGGACTTGTTATATCCACCCAAATCCTGCTTTGGGTTCCCCTGGGTTATCTAAACCGCCCTGGACTAAACCACAGTAATCATCACTCTGATATAAGGTACTTTTCTCCACTCTCTTAACTCCTGGAAGTGCTGGTTTTGGTCTCCTAAGAACTGCTATATCCACCTGCCAAATCCTGCTTTGGGTTCCCCCCTGGGTTATCTAAACCGCCCTGGACTAAACCACAGTAATCATCACTGTATGTTACAGTGTTTTTTGATTTTATCAAGAGTATTACTTATGTTATTACTTATCCTCTACTCTTGTTACTTTTACTAGACTACTGCCAGTCACTGCCAGCAGCAAACCCCCCCCTCCCTGTTTTACTTTACTACTCTATCCCTTAGACTGCCTCTTTGTTTTTGTAGACCCTTACCTTCTTCAATCCAGCCCTTAATCTATCTGTGATCTTAGTACTTGCCATTCCCCTTCTCCCTCCTCCTATGCTCTTCTCTTCCCCCCTGAGGACATTGTAGTTTCTCCCTCTACCCCCCTCACTGATTGTTTTTTGTGCTCTCCTTGACGCCTTGCTTCTTCCTTGTTGTTATTCCTTTCTGAGCCCTGACTACATTCTTAGTCCCTTAGTCTTAACAACCTGTCTCTAGGCTGCACCTTCACCACCTCTACCTATTCTAGGCTTCCCTTGAGCCTATCCCCATACTGTTTTCTTTTCAGCCTCACTTATCTTTTTATTTTTCCCCTTTCCTCCACTTTACCCTTAGCTACCCTCCTTTAGCCAGCCTCCTGCCCTTGAATTGCACCTTACTGATTGTTTTCTCTCCCACTTGCTCTCGCCTGATTTTGTGTCTGCCCCGCTCCGCTCCTCTCCCTACCCCCAAATCCCACCCACCCCTGGGGGTCCTTACCTTATAGCTCTCTAGACACTCCCCCCATATCCCCTACCCTATCTCCATCCTTCTTATCAGTTGACCTCTCCCCTTAGCTATTTTCTCTCTTTCTTTTTCTCCTCCTCCTCTTGCTCCTCCATCTCTGACATCCACCTCCAAACTATCTTCTAGTTTCCTTGTACACCTATTTATTTCACCTCTTTCATTCATTCCCTCCTATTCTTCATCCTTTACCTGGCCTAGCTACACCTTGTACCTGCTAATTCTTCCAGCATCTACCTATTATTGACAACCTCTATCCAGTTCTTGTTTTTACTTCTTCTTTCTCATAAAACCCTATACTACTAGTTATCACATAACCACTAGCTCTTGTACTGACCAACTCTCACAAACTAAATCATCCTAACACTTACTCAATACCATGCCTCCAACACTTAAACCTTTTCTCTCATACATCCTTCTCTTTACCACTATTCTAGCCTCTCTTTCTATATCCTACTATATCACCTTCTTTGAAAACAACTCTTTAAAGGAACAAAATCATCATCTCCAGCAAACACTACCATCCTCTTTTCTCACTACCCTTAATCACAGTAACATAACCTGCTCCACTAATTATCTTCTACCAAAATACCACAGAATAACTCATATGACATTCTACCTTAACAAAAAATATTGTAACAACTTACTTAAAATCCTTAAATTCCTATTCTACTCCAATCATTACCTCCTCCTACATGGAGATATACATCCAAACCCTGGTCCCTCCACTAAGACTAATCTAAACACAAATAGACATCCTCTACCTATACCTCCACCATGTATTAAAACATCTAACTCCCTTCTAATAGCTCACCTTAATATTAGAAGCATTAATAACAAAGTTCATCATCTCCATGCACTATTAAACTTGCACTCATTTTACATTTTATGTCTTACAGAAACATGGTTAAAACCCTCTACTCAGGACCAGGAAATAACCCCTCCTGGCTACAACATACTCAGATATGACTGCAAAACTAAGAAAGGTGGTGGTATAGCCATCTTCTATAAATCTAATCTCCAACTTACCCTCCATAATGAACTTTCACTAATAGACCCTAAAGCTGAATCATTATCTACCAAACTCCAGATTAACAATAACAAATCAATCTATCTAATTTGTATGTATCTTCCCCCTGGTAATAATACTCAGACTCTAGAAAACTTACTTAGTTCACTTTCCAACCAACAACCCCAAGAAACCATAATACTTGGTGACTTTAACATAGACTGGATAACCTGTTCAAACCAACACCCAACTAACCATATTAATCTCTATGGGTTCTCACAATTAATAACAACTCCTACTAGAATCCATAAACAAAATAGAAAAGAAACAACTCTTGACTGGATCCTTATTAATAACCACCCCAGCAGTTACACCCCAGGAACCCTTCCTGATAATATCAGTGACCATATGCTTACATATGTCACAAGAAAAAAGTGAATATTCCAGATACTCATAAACTAAGAACATCCCGCTCAAAAAAGTTCTTTAACCCTGATAACTTCCTTATTGAATTGCAAGCATGTGACTGGTCACCACTAACCCACCTTGAACTTAATAAAGCAGTGACCTACTTTAATACAAACTTTCTTCAAATCCTTGATCATCATGCCCCTTTTCCCTCTACTAGAATAAGATCCAAATCTGCTCCATGGCTTTCCAAGCAAACAAAAGAAAAAATGATCCTCAGAAATAAAATCTGGGCCAAATGGAGAGCTAGTAAATGTCCATCTGATCATCTCCTCTTCAAACAATTAAGAAATGCCACCAAAAAAGTTACTGTTAGAGATAAAAAGGAATATTATCTTCACCTTCAACAAAGTAGTCAAAAAACCCCTCAAAAATTCTGGACAAGCATTAATAAACTTCTTAAACCAGGACATTCACCTACTCCTACCCCTACAGGCTTTCACCTCAACAATGCTACACAGATCCCTGACGCCTTTAATAAGTATTTTACAGAAGCCATTCAATCCTTAGCTAACTCATTACCTACACCGACTGCATCCTTACCAAATACCTCTCTACCCTCGTCTAAGAACTTTCAAATTCAACCCGTTGCTACATCTCTTATTTATAAGCTTCTTAAGAAACTCAAACCTTGCACCCCATCTGCTGACCAACTCCCATCTGAATACCTACAAATAGCTGCTAAAGCTATCAATTATCCAGTATCCATACTGATAAATAGGACTATCACTGAAGGAACAATCCCCACCTTATGGAAAATATCTCATATAATTCCCCTACATAAAGGAGGCTCATCAACTGAACTCTCAAATTTTACTATTGCCTTACTTTCCCCATTAGCCAACATTATGGAAAGATGTGTTCACAAACAAATTCTTAACTACCTTCTTCAGAACAAACTTCTAGCCAACTGTCAACATGGTTTTAGACCATTCCACAGCACTAGAACTGCCCTCCTTTCCTTCTCTGACTCCATAAACAATAATAGAAACAATAATTGTTTCTCCTCAGCACTTTTCATAGATCTTTCAAAAGCCTTTGATATGGTTAACCACAATATACTTCTTGACAAACTAAACCTTTATTCTCTCAGCCCACACTCACTACAGTGGTTTAGGAGCTATCTCCATAACAGGCAACAAGCAGTCCTTTGGGAGAACAACCTATCTTCCTTACTCCCAGTAAATATTGGTGTTCCACAAGGATCAGTCCTAGGTCCCCTTCTTTTTTCCTTATTTATCAATGACCTACATCTGAATATACCACAAGCCACCTGCATTCAATATGCTGATGACTCAACGTTAATCTGCACTGCTAAAATATTCCCTCCCTCAGTCCCTCACCCAAACAGTCTTCCAATATGTCGAAAATTGGTTTATGCAACACTGCCTCCTCCTTAACCCCAAAAAAACTAAGCTTCTTCTCTTTACTCCTACTCATAAATCTCCCACACCTCTCTTTACTATCTCCTCAAATAATGCAACCAGTATAAACCCTGATAAGACCACTTTCGACTGCTAGGTGTAACTATTGATAACCATCTCAATTACGATGAACACATTAACACCACTATTAAAACTGTCAACAAAAAAATTGGGACACTCTACAGAATTAAACCCTTTCTTACCCCAGAAGCTAGAAAAAACATTGCTCAGACACACCTGATCTCCACCCTCTTCTATGCCTCACCTATCTATACTAACTTATCCAAAAATAACATTACCAAACTCTCTATCTGCTACAATAGCATAGCCAGATTCATTACTGCTACTCCCCTAAGAGCTCACCATTGTCTTAACCTCAAACATCTAGATTGGTTAGAGCTAAATAACCACTTACTCTATCAACAACTACTCATCATTCATAAGACCCTTTACTACCCTGATGTCACCCCTAGCCTTACAAAACTGATTATACTGTATAAAAACCTAGCCACACTCCGTTCTGCTAATAAACTCCTAGTATCTCTAACTAAATCATATAATAAAGCTGGGGATTCATTACTTTCAAATTCCATAGGTAAAATCTGGAATCAACTCCCTCAAGAAATAACTAATCAAAACTCTACCTCTCTTTTCAAAAAACACATTAAAGAACATCTCAAAACACAATGGCTGTGTCCTTGTGCAAATCCCAACTGAAATCATGTCCTCACTCACTTATTTTTACCCCCCCCATCCCCCTTACTGAGCTCCTCACTAAAACTATCAAGAGTTTGAGAGTTATATCCAAGAATTAGGCTTTACCAGTAACCTTTTTATCTGTCTGTGTAACTAGATTTTGTGTTATTGTTACTGTTTTATAAGTCTAATATAGTAGTATGTAGTATAAGTTCATCTCCTATTTTTAGTATTTGTTTTGTGTTGAAACTTATTTTTCTTTCTACCTTGTATTGTTTACTCATATTATGCTTTATGTGATAAATCATTGTTTATTGTCTGTACTGGAGCTCTTCTCCCCGGGCCTCTACTGAAAACGGATATTATGTCCAGCTAGACTAGCCCGGTCAACAAATGTAAAATAAATAAATAAATAAATAAAATAAATAAAATGAAGAAACCCTTTTATATTTTTTTTAAAACCCTGAGTACAGCTAAGCATAGGTGCGCAGGTTTGCCCATCGCTTAGCTACGGTTAAAGCAGTTTAAAAGGCTGAAGAGGATAACAAGGAAGATATATGCAAATGAAACAGCACAGCAATAGTGTAGTTGTCAGAGAATCTGTCTAATGAGCAGGCATTCCTGGTTCAAGTTCCACTGCAGCACATTCCGTTTTCTATGTGAAATCTGTATATGAACATTTTTTGACATTCTTTTGCAGTATAACCTACTAAATAACATTTAAATGCACATGAGAAGTGTCAGTGTCATAATGAATAAGACACTAGTAAGCAGGTTTAAGCACAAATAAGCAGTAATAAGCATACATAAGCATTAGTAAGCATGTTTAAGTGCGTTTGCATGGGGGGTAAGCATTGCCTACACAGATTAAGCAAAGTAGAAGCTAACTGAATGTAAGAAATTGTAACCGGTGGTTAGCATGGCTTATTTCCACGCAATCCCACACACACCCGCTTACAACTGCTTTAAAGTGCCTTAATCACTCTGTACCAAATGGCCCATGTTCTGCCCAGCAACAAAATAACAGCTTCTGCAAGGCTCGAACTTAGGACCCTGTACACCACAGTCACAGTAGTTAACCACTAAGCCATCATAACAATACATATAAATGAGGTATCAGCAAATTAATCCTCACCACAGGAAAATCAAATCAAACATGTGAACTGAATCTATGTACAGTGTGATGTTGTATAACCCGCCACAGAACATATGTATATATATATATATATATATATATGTGAACTGGAGTACTGCAGTAAGCATAGATTTGAGGTGCTATTGTAATAAAGTGTAGAGGTCCTCATACAGTGTATGTACACATGAATCACGGATACCGGACACATATATAACCTGTAATGAATAACAAATCACTGCCAAATGGCAAATATATTGTAAATTAACTATTAAGCAATGCTAACTGCAGCACAGCTCAACTTAGTAAGTGTAAGCAATGTGTAGGGAAGCCAATTCAATCTGCCCAGTGGTATACCACTTTAAGCAGTGCCAACCTTAGGTAAGCAGGTGTGCCCATAGCTTAGCTTTTTCAAAACTGGCCAATCACTGAAAAGTGCAGGAAATTGGCCCTACTTAAACCCAAGAGGCGGAAATACAGCTCATAACTGGTTGTAGCTTCCCCTTGCAGGCACTATGGCAGTAAGGGGAGAAGGAGTGCGCTTCCAGGCACAGCACTGGTGCATCTAGGAGTCCAAGGTCATGGCTGGACTCCTAGTTAAAGACCATGCACAGAGACTGCTGCAGGGCCAGTACCAGGGCTCCCAATATAAGGCAGAGGCCTGGGACCGTCTTGCCCGCAACCTCACCAGTGCCACTGGCATACCCCGAACTGATGAGCAGGTCAGGCACCACTATGCCGACCTGAAGTAGCGGAAAGGGGACCTCTTGAAAGAGTGGCTCTAAGAGGCTAGAGCAGCAGGGGATGTCCCAGCTGTGTGTAAGTATCAGTCCATGACCTGTGTAATAATTGCCATCTCAGGTATATCATGGATAGTATGGCTAAATATTCTTCTTATGTCCCCCACAGCTGCAATAGAGTGGGCCGCAAACCAGGAGGGCCACATCAGCCACCTGGTGCAGTTGCGATGTGAGGCAGGTCAGTAATACTCTTGCTTCTACTGTCATAGGAAATAAAAATAAAAGTAGTAGTAAAGTAACTGCTAATATAAAACCTGTATTGTTCAAGGCAAGTACTGCATACACTAGAGAATATGGCAGGAAGAGTCTGATATTGTTAGTATGGCAATAAAAGTGTAATACCCTGACAAAACAGGTCCAACTGCTGGACTATATATCTATATTCTGGTATCATATTGTAATGTAGATTTGCAATCATGTAATAGTACTGTTGTATTAAGCACTATTACCCACACCATGCACCATAAATCGAATGTGTAGGAATGCCTGTATATGACAGGTGTAATCCCCAGAGGCCATTTAGTACAACTGAGAGACACATAGACAGTAAACAGGTAAAATGCAGACAACAAAAACTGAATAGCACATGTAACTGAGATGTGAAGTGTTGTTCCTTTAGCACACACAGCCACGGTTCGAATCCTGCCAGTGGTAGCTGTCTGCATACAGAATCATACCCCACAACTGTACAGATATGTCCAGAATGTCTATTAAAGAGGCCCATATCTACTGCCTATCAACCAGCCCCCCCTGGGAAATCAGTGGGATGATCCCAGACGTATAGGCAGCAAACAGGAAATACAACTGATTGACACACATCTATGACAAACATCTGGCACACTAGCAACTCCTCAATACCTTATGTGACTAAGAAGCTACGTATGTCCCATTTACACCCCAACTTGTTAAGCTGTGGTCAGAGTGTGTACAGTAATAGAGTGAGTAGTATGTGCAGAATGCTAATGTGTAATCTGGAACTTTGTGAGGCAACAATCAGGTAGTGCTAACAAACATTGATCCCACAGGTACATTGGATATGAACAATGTGCTGATAAATGCAGACCAATGTAACCTGCACTGGTACTGTCCACCCTGGTATTGTAGGGGATTGTGAGTGTTGCAGTTTCTCCGAATAAGAAAGTATCACTGGTCACTGTCACCCACATTGTGCTACATGATATAACTGTGTAGGAAAGCATGCATATGTGTGTGTCAGGTCACTAAAGGTGGAAAAGGGCAATATTTTAGATATGTCCAGGCATACCAGCATGTGGTCAACACATGGCCAGAGTCTGTGCAGAAAGAGTTGGATAGCATAGTGCAAAACATCAAACCGGAATCCGGTTGTATGTGTACAAACAGTTAGTCAGTGTTAAACATTCCCTCCACAGGTATACTAGGTAAGAGGTGTATACTGCAGGTAAAACCGGTTCATGTGCAATGACGTTGACAGCCATATCAGTGTCCAGTATAGGTCTGTAGGGTACTGTAGTAAGACTTGTAAGATACAGATAACAGCACTGACTAGGAAAATAATGCTGATACAGGAATATACTACTTGTTAATTGACATCTTTCTTCTTCCCCCCACCTTATCTCCAACAATAATCAACATACCCACCCAAACTGTTATGTACTGACTCTGATATTGGCCAATCACATGATAAATATTCTAATGGTTCCATGCATGTGCCATATTGAATTATTCCAACATTGTTGGCATGGTGCTGTCAACGTACCTGCATGCTGTTCTTATTACCACTGTGGTCCCATATATGTATGTGTTCCGTTTGCTATGCAATTGTTCCGTATCTGGTGTCTGGGTTAATGGGAATATCGATGCATGGTGTTATACCTAACCCTGGAATGTGTTGACTATAACTAACTCGTATATGATGCTGAAATCTAAACACCATAGCACGCTTGGGAAGGCCGGTCCCAGTGGACCCACCTGTCCCACCTCAGCTGGCCGAGGCACCGGGCACCCAAACCCACACCTCCCTGTTCGTTGGTCCTGTATCACCTTCAGGTGGAACCACCCCAGGGGATGGGGATCGACCCCCCTGGGAGTGGGCACGGACAGGCACCTGTCATCCGTGGCCAGGTCAGGTTCGTGGTGCACAGAGCAATCAATGACCAGGTTGGTGATCTTCTACGCCAGCTTGAGGGCCATGTATCACAATTAGAGAGTCAGCTTGGCTCTGCGGCTCAGTCCCCAGCACAGCCACCTTTGGGGCAGTGAAGGTGCAGTGGTGATTGCCCATGGGTGGGGAACTCAGTCCCACTGTTACCAGTAGGGGGCTTGTGGGCTTCTGATATCCCAACACCCCTCCCCATCAAGGTGTTTACCCCCCACGTGTCATATACTGCCCCTGTATGCATCTTGTGTGTCATGTCTGTTAACTCACCCAACCTACCTCCCCAAATATACCTACTACCCCTCCCCAACATTCCACTCCCACCTGAAAAAAAAAAAAAAAGGGCAATCTGTTCCCACAAAAAAATCTCGCCCCATACATAGCTGTCAATTTGGCACACATGTCCACTGGACACATGTAATCTGGTCTAATTGGCATCACAATGAATTATTGTTGTCCTCACCCCTCTCCCAGGGGTTTGAGTGTCCAAATCTACCTCCAAATACAGTGCATATGCACAGCTGTTGCTGTAGAAGAAATGGGCAGCTATGAACCTTCCTCTACACCCTTTCTGCACATCCCTAGCTATTTTGCCTCCTGTCTTTCCCTCTTTGTGCCCCTTTCTTCACCACTTTCCTATCAACCCCTTTTTCTTTTCTTTTAAAGGAATTAGCGCGGGGGTAAGCAGGAGTAAGCACTTTTAAGCAGCAGTGAGTGGGAATAAGCCTGTTTGCGCAGGTGTAAGGAATGCCTACACAGGTTAAGCAATTCAGAAGCTAACTGAGTATAAGAAACAGTAACCGTAACTTAGCAGAGCTTACCGTTGAGCAAACCCACATACAATTGCTCAAAAGTGCCTTAATCACACTGTATCCAACGGTCCTTGTTCTGCCTAGCAACAAAATAAACAGCCTCTGCTAGGATCAAACCCAGGACCCTGCACATCATAGTCAAAGTGATTTACCACTAAGCCATCTCAGATATACATCTCCTTGATGCATTCACAAACATATCATCCAGCCCAGTCATTCAACAGTAAACAGAATGCATTCCAACATGTAGATGTATGTGTGTGAGTAATTATATTAATGTCTAAACAGGTACAATATATATATATATATATATATATATATATATATATATATATATATAGATAGATAGATATGTATTTATATCAATATATATGAACATATAAACATGCAAATACCTACATCTATAGATATATATGTCCACATCTACATGCCTAAATATATACGGCAGGTTATATATATATATATGTCAGCAGATATATATATATATATATATATATATATATATGTACATATAGAGGTATATATGGACATACATCTGTAGATAACAATGGGGAAACAACAAAAACATATATGTCCTCATGCAACGTTAATGGGGTTGAGAGGCCCCACACAATATACATCTGGTACAAATAGGTATACCCCCCCCCAGCCAAGCATGACCCCCCTGTAATAAAGTACCAAGTGTTGCAGATCCCATAACCAGGACCAGACACAACATGGCCATCCCTAGGATACATATACACAGACACATATATGCAGATACAGGTGTGTGTATAGATATATATATATATATATATATATATATATATATATATATATATATATATATATATATATATATATATATATACACACACACACACACACACACACATATACATAGATATACATGTAACTACACATACACACACAGAGATATGTACAGTAAGATACATATGTGGTACATGCACACAATATGGAGCAGCCAGTATTTCTACAGCCACTACCTTACCAAATGGAGACTGTATGAGCCACCCATACGAATGACATTCATAGCCTGCAACATATACCCACAGAGATATCAAAGGGTATAACATCACACGCAAGTGTGCATAAATGAATGTGAAAGATTTATTTGTGTACTATGACAGTTGTATATGTCATGGCATACAGTTGTTTAGACACTGACATCCATATGAATAGTGTAATGCAACTGTGAAACAGTTATACTAAGACAGTAGCCTAGAAAGGTTGACATATGTTGCTGTCCTGGCAGAGGCCTTCAAGTAGTACAACAGTAATGACAGATTGGCCACAGCATGCCAGACAATCAACAGTACGTAATGCAGATGTATAGGTCAGCAGCCTCTATCTACACTCTGTACACATTCCCTAGGGGGTACAGACCCCAGTTGACACAATGGGATGTATCTGTTACATAAGGCATACCTGACACCACCACAATCGCAATGACAAACAGAACTTCCCGTATGGCATGAGGCAGTAGGCCTGCATTTACTCAAGGTGGATTGTATGGTAAAGTATATCCAGATACCTTAAAGCAGCTTATCCCATATACCCACACATGTTGTAACATCCTAGGTTACTTATGGTGCACCCCCTGCACTCACTAATACTGGGCCATATGCCACTGTTACATACACTGGCCTCTGGAGTGCATTAGGGCACACATGTATTGTGTAGGTGAAGCCCACACATACATGGCCCCAACCCCCCACAGTATGTGTGGGGGGACACAACAGCAGTGGAGTGATGGCAGGAATGACAGCATGACATGCATATAGCCCACTACATAACAACCCCTGACAGCATGTCATATGGTATTTAGGTGGAGGACAGAGGCTGGAACACAGGCACATATGTGTAAAACTGTTGTCATACAGTAAGCAAGATATGTATATGTGTATACATCTATATGGATATATGTATACATATATATGCATATATGTTCACCATATGTCCTGCACATAGAGTGGAGCCCTAACTCAGCCCCAACAGTCCGAACTTCTCAGTGCAAGGGGATGTCACATATGTAGTGCAGGTATATTTGTAGACTATTGCTACTGTAATAAGGATTGTCTTCACAGAAATGGTGTGTGTGGGAGGCCACATCTGCTGTTAACATGTGCGCCATTGGCTACTTACAGACATCCTAAGGTCATCATAGTACAGTACCATTGCTAGTACAGTAACGGCTCTGTGGACTACAGCTGTGATATGGCCAATATATGTGGACAGTATGACACACTCTGGTCAGTCCAGGGGTATATACAGAACCCCTTCATGCAAGACATGTGGACCAGGCCTGTCAATGTGGATGTTAACAGCCATGTAGATGGGTATAACACATACATACTGGTATACATTTGCCCCCATAGGTTATGCATTCATACACCCGTCTGTCCTGACACATAATAACCACTGGTACAGAAATGCCATGGCCACATACTATCCACTAGTTAGTCACATACATCTGAATAGCATCCCACTGCTTTGTCTGACATACATGACTGTTATGGTGGCCCGGCAGCAGTACATCTGGCAAGTATCTGGACATGACATCTCACTGGATAAGTACAGTAAGCTGCTAGGCATGTAACAAAGCACAGTGCAGGCTACAGGCAGACTGACTCAACACTGGGCTACATCTCCTATGTGGGAATACACATGTACCTGCATAGATAGCAGGCTCTACAGGCATGTCACATAACAGAGTAACAGACACCTGTGTGAAAGTGCATAACCACAACCCATGTGAACACAGCCATATATGGTAAGCTAGCTTACTATTACAGTATATGGACTATCTGATGTACCCCATCCTCATATGAGCCACTCACACAACAACCCTACATATACTGGGCCACTACATAGTGTGGACTGATGGCTGTCTGTAGTTTGGGACATGTGTGTTCACCCCTACAAACATGTAAGCTGATAGGGTGACATACAGTGGAGCAGCATGTAACATCAGATAGAACAGGACCAAGAACTATGACACCTACCATAGTCTCTACACAGGCCAAGGTACATATGCACTATACACACACTGTCGACACTTACCAGACTTGCACATACCTCAGTACTGTACACACAACCACAAAATGCCCAGGCTATGTCCTCAAATATAACCCCTACTATACGTAACATGTGTAGCAGTCTGATATCTCACTGGCTTGTTTTCAGATATGCTGTCAATGAATATGGTGTACAGAACATATGCACTCCCTACTGCATGACATATGTACAAAGGTTGACAGAGGTGTGGCTGGAGGCACAAACACACAGCCAATATTGACATGTCACTGTGATAACCTCATACATTTCCTGTCATAACAGGGTTTGATGGAACATAGGTCCTATGAGGGATATGACGTAAGTAACTCTCCCGGCTGTCACCATCTACTGACTGCAATCCTCACACTACCGTCTGCAGTTGAGAAATAGGTGCTCTGTGGGTAACACAAGGAACACTAGGCACCACACACTGCCCAGTCTGCAGATGACCCTACAGATGAGGATTCCTCATAAACATAGCACTGACATGACAAGTATTAAAACATGTAGGACAGCCATATCCACACACACCCTGTTAAACCAAAATTACCCCAATTGCAGTATAGCAGTACTTATAGTCTGCAGTCAGGACAGGCACATCCCCCTCCTGTGTGTTGGCCTGTTTCCACAGTGTATGTTGTCAGAGGTAAGTCCCCAATCCATCTGTGATGCTGTTTGCCAAACAACAGATCTAGTCCCTGCTCACAGTGAATGAAAAGGCCCAACACCAACATGATGTTCCTAGATATTGGAGTGCGTTTCCATGCAATTGGCTATGGGAATGTTACCACAGCTGTTCCACATGCAATCAGCTAGAGGAGGGCTGTAATCCATGCAGAGGTCATCAGCTGATCATAAGCATCACTGACAATACAATGCCGCTGCCTAAGCAAAGCAGGTGTTAAGTCTCCACATCCACCAGAGAGGGAGTGAGAGAGGCAGACAGAGGCAAAGATATGTCACGGTGAGTTGGGAGAGTAAAAGGTAAGCATGTTTGTGTCACACACCTACCAGCCCAGGGTATCGAACCCCTGACTATGTACTGATATCACATCTGTTATCCCTGCACGGTGGATATTGTGATTTATGCAAGGGTCACCATACAAAAAATTTTAAAAACCCACTCAACATTGAGTCCAGTTGTTACACACTCAAAACCACCTCCACACGAACGACAAACATTGACACATTAAGACACACACACACACACACACACACACACACACACACACACACACACACACACACACACACACACACACACACACCTGTCACATCTGGGATTAGAACCCCTACCTAACTAGTTATTACACGACAGCAATATGCAATTATAGAATGCGCCACGGAGATTACTTGAGTACTCTTTACCCAAAGGTGTATTTCACAGATAGTGACAGCAGGATTGCCAAAGTAGGGCTAATGAATTGTAGTGAGTGTGACTAGTCAAACATGCATTGCTCTCTACACAGGCATAGGAACAGACACAAAAGCATCCACAACACCCATGTGTAGAACAGAACCCCTACCAGAGTTCTATATCACACTACAGCATTATGCTGTTATAGCACGCACCACAGAGATTGCTGGAGTACTCTTTCTCCAAAGGTGTACTTCACAGTGATTGACATCAGCAGGATTGCCAAAGTAGGGCATTTGAATTGTATTGAGTGTGACTAACCTAAATTGCCCTAATTAGTCTGCATGCATTAACTGCTGTTCTGGCCAGAACATAAATAATCTGCCTTTGCAGATCATGAACCCAGAACCCTATATACTATAGTCACAGTAACTAACTACTAAGCCATCACAACAGTACATGAGACTGCGGTTTCACCAAAGTAATCCCCCCATAGGCTAATCAAACTGAACATGTGAAAGGAATATATATACCTCTCCAAAGCCAATGTCATGCTACTCAAGGCAGAAGTAACAATGTTTGTGACACCCATGGAGACAGAAGCTGACAGTTCAACTGATGAATCCTGTACTAGGGCACTGTATGAGCACATCCACTTGTGCATGATTCCTGACATCCCACATAGAATCACGACGCTCACCTCCCAAATAAGCAAGCCAGTCTGGTGGTGTCCTGCTATTAACAGAATATACAACAGAAAGTAGACACTGTTGCAGAAAAAAGGATAATCCAAGGACGCAAGCAACTCCCTTACCAGCCCCAATAAGACGTTGAGATCCCTCATGGAATCCTCCAAAGCTGGTTATGTAGCTAAAACCACCACAGATTCCACAGACAACCACACAGCATTCTATAGTTATGTCCAGAATCTAACTGGCAATGCTCAGAAGTGCTCTGAGCTACAACAGAATGGCATTACATAGAATGCTCCCACGGAATGTGCCAAGATCCTGGCAGATTGATTTAGTGCCACATTCACCTCCACTCACCCCCAAAAGGGCCCATGTCAATACGAAAAGAGTTCCATTGCCCAGAAATCATGGCCACACAGGCAGAAAACGCACTATCCACAGCTAATAATACAGCATCCATGGGACCAGATGACATCCTGGGCTGTGTACTACATGAACTACACAATGAAATGGCAACTCACCGAACCGTCATGTGTAATCATAGCCTTGCATCAGGCCTAGTGCCCACTGAGTGGCACACAGCTGCAGTTATCCCACTCCACAAGGGGGGATACGCCTGTGATCCCTGGAACTACTGTCACATCAGTCTGATGAGCCTGATCTGCATGGCCATGGAATGCATTATCAGGGATGTTTTGAACACAAACATTGGCAACCCTCAAACACTGGACCCCACACAGACTGGGCTCATGGAAGGCCACTCTTGTCTCCTGAAACTGATTGACTGCTTTGACTCAGTCTGCATAGCTGTTGAAGAGGGTAAGGCAATCCACAAAGCCTATGTGGACCTCACCAAGCCCTTCAACACCATCCCCCAGTCTGGAGACATAGATTAATATACTAATCCGGCCATACATCCCTATGCCACTCGATGGTTTGCCACATGGCTTACTGACACCCACACTGTAGGTGTAACTGACTCCAAATCCATCCCCAGACAAGTGACAAGTGGAATACCTCAGGGTTCAGTCCTGGGACCACTGTTGTTTGGCATCTACATCTCTGAAGTACAGGCCAACAGTATGGGACTTTGGCTAACAAAGGTAACAGATGACTGAAAAATGGGAGTCGTCATGAGCCTGATTGTACTGCATGATATGTTACTGATACCAGCCTGACATCATACAGGTGGGATGGAATACTGTTAACATCTTGTGCCCTTGCCGTGTAAGGTCCTGGTTATGGGATCTGCAACAGTTGGTAGTGTATTGCAGGGCAGACAAGTTTGGCTGTGGGGGGGGTACCTATTCGTGCATGACGTATGTTGTTTGTGCCTGTCAACCCCATTAATGGTGCATGTGGGCATGCATTTTTCTGCTATGTTCCCACTTTATCTACAGATGTATGTCCGTATATACCTATATAGATATAAATATCTGCTTACATATATATGTGTGTGTGTGTGTGTGTGTGTGTGTGTGTGTGTGTGTATATATATATATATATATATATATATATATATATATATATATATGTATATATATATATATATATGTATATATATATATATATATATATATACATACATAGACATATATATATATATATACACATATATATGTATCTGTTTAGATATTACTATAATTTCACACACACATATATCTACGTGTTGGAATACATTCTCTGTACTGTTGAATGACTGGGCTGGATATGTTTGTGAATACAGCAGGGTTATGTATATCTGAGATAGCTTAGTGGTAATTCACTTTGGCTATGGTGTGCACTGTCCTGGGTTCGAGCCTAGCACAGGTTGTTTATTTTGCTGCTAAGCAGAACAAGGGCCGATG
Source organism: Protopterus annectens (assembly GCF_019279795.1). Taxonomy (NCBI): domain Eukaryota; kingdom Metazoa; phylum Chordata; order Ceratodontiformes; family Protopteridae; genus Protopterus; species Protopterus annectens. Next base: position 522,893,994 of record NC_056736.1, read on the forward strand.
GATACAGAGTGATTAGGGCACTTCAAAGCAGTTGTATGTGGGTTTGCACGGAGGTAAGCACTGCTAAAGTCTGGTTACAGTTTCTTATACTCAGCTGCTGAATTGCTTAACCTGTGTGAGCATTGCTTAGCTCTGCGCAAACCTGCTTACAACTGCTTTAAAGTGCCTTAATCATTGTGTATCCAATGGGCCCTGTTCTGCCCAGCAACAAAATAAACAGCTCTTGCAAGGCTCAAACCAAGGACCCTGCACACCATAGACAAAGTGATTTACCACTAAGCCATAACAGATACCAAGAAATTTGATGTTTTCAGAAACATATCATCCAATCCAGTCAAGCAACAGTGCAGAGAATGTATACCAACATCTAGATGTATGTGTGTGTAAATATATCAATATCTAAACAGATACAACATATCTAGATATGTAGATATATATATATATATATATATATATATATATATATATATATATATATATATTAATTTCTAAAACTATATACATATATATCAATATATATGCACAAATATACATGCATATGCCTAAATTGACAAATATATGTATCTACACCTATATGTCTACATATACACAGCATGTTACATATGTGTACGCAGATATATATCTATGTAGGTGTATACGGACATAGTTTTATATATATATATATATATATATATATATATATATATATATATATATATATTAGCAGATATATAAATCTATATAGGTGTATATGGCCATGCATCTGTAGATAGCAATGGCAGAGTAACAAATACACATATGTCCACATGCACCGTTAATGGGGTTGAGAGGCCCCACACACTATATGTCCTGTACAAATAGGCATCCCCCCCACAGCCAAACATGTGGCTGGCCTTGATGTCACATGTATGGGTATGGCTTTGCACTCCAGCCTCTCAGCTAATTTACATCTGTTATCCCTGTATGGTTGACATTGTGACATATAGTAGGGCCACCATAAAAGAAATAAGCAAACCCCCTCCACATTGCCCACAGGTGTCACACACTCACAACCACCTCTACTCAGGATATGAGTTACAAACATACGCACACACACAGACACACGCACACCTGTCATGTCTGGGAGTTGAACACCTACCTAACTAGTTTATTACACTACAGCACTACGCAGCTATAGTATGCGCCATGGACATTACTAAAGTACTTCTTCTCCAAAGGTGTATTTCACATTGAATGACATCAGCAAGATTACCGAAGAAGGCCATTTCAACTGTACTGCAAGTGACTAGCCTAAAATGCATTGCTCCCTACACAGACAGTGAGACACACACAAAACATCCACAACTGACGTGTGGGTATGGAACCCTTGACCGAGGTCTATATCACACAACAGCATGGAGCTGCTATAGGATGCACCACAGGGATTACTAGAGAAATTTTTCCCCAAAGGTATATTTCACAATGAATGACATCAGCAGGATTACCAAAGAAGGGCATTTCAATTGTACTGTGAGTGACTAACCTAAAATGCATTGATCCCTACACAGTCAGTGAGACACACACAAAACATCCACAACCGACATGTGTGGGTATTGAACCCCTGACCAAGGCCTATATCACACTACAGCATGGAACAGTTATAGGTCGCACCACAGGGTTTACTACAGAACTTTTTCCACAAAGTTGTACTTCATAATGAATGACATCAGCAGGATTGCCAAAGTAGGGCATTTGAAATGTACTGTGACTGAGTAGCCTATAACGCATTGCTCCATACACAGACCTTGGAACACACTCAAAACATCCAGAACTGCCATGAGTGGAGATGGAACCCTACCACACTTCCAAATCACACTACAGCAGTACGCAGTTACAGGACGCACTACAGAGATTAATGAGCTACAACCTTCCCAGAGGTGTATTTCTAGGTGGGTGACATCAGCAGCCTTGCCAAAGTTGAGTATATGAATTCTAAGGAGTGTGATTACCCTAAAAAGCATTGTTCTCTACTCAGTCAAAGACAGACGGAGACACACGGACACACAGATTCACACACACGCGCTCACACACAGACACACACACACACACACACACACACACACACACACACACACACACACACACACACACACACACAGTTGCCAAGTCTGGGGTTAGAACACCTACCTAACTACTTTATCACACTACAGCAGTACGCAGTTACAGGATGCACTATGGTGATTACTGGGCTATAATCTTCCCAGAGGTGTATTTCTAGGTGAGTGACATCAGCAGCCTTGCCAAAGTAGAGTATATGAATTGTATGGAGTGTGAGTAGCCTAAAAAGCATTTCTCTCTACACAGTCAGAGACAGATAGACACACACACAAACACACACACACACACACAATAAACAAGTCTGGGGTTAGAACTACTACCTAACTAGTTTATCACTACAGCAGTGCGCAGTTATGGGACACGCCATGGAGATTACTGAGCTACAGCTCTCCCAGAGGTGTATTTCACATTGGATGACCTCAGCAGGCTTGTCATAATACTGCTATAGGGAGGGCTGTGTGTGCATGGGCCATAACCCATTCCTGTAGGGGTTGCCATGCCACATGTGGGAACACATGGGGTCATATCTCACAGGTACGTGTATACAGCTACTAGATGATTACTTCCTTGTGCAGTCATGTTGCACAGCTGGCATGTGCACCACATAGTCTGTCATGCTGACAGATACTGGTGGCTAGTATCTGCAGTGAGTGACATCTACACCTCATGTGTTTGGGGCCCTTTGGCTGTGTGCTGGGTGGGACAGGCCCGGATGGCTCCTTGTCATGGTCACCCTCTTCTATACATCTATGTTGGTCTTCCTTTGGCTTATTATAGTGTGTTGTCCTTACATATGTGTCTGTATTCCTATCCACTGTGTGTGTGAAAGGCAGGAGTGGTGCATACTGACATGTGTCTGCACTTAGAACTGTAACTGCCAGATATGTCTGGTGGGTCTATATTAGAACATCGAAGTTTTAAAACTTTGAATGTTCTAATATCGACCCCTATTCAGCGAACGCTGAAAATAGCAAAGCTGCAGAACACCGAATTTCTTCCTCGGGAAGGAATTCAGTTGGCCGTTTCTGTGGCTTTGCTATTTTCAGCACTGCAGTGGAAAGTTACGGGTCGGGATCAGGTAAGTGTGTGATTGTGTGGACGTGAGGGTTAGGGCACGGGTCAGGTAAGTGTGAGATTGTGTGGACGTGAGGGTTAGGGTGGGGTAGGTGAGTTAGGGTTAGGGCACGGGTGAGGTGAGTGAGCGATAGTGATGGACCTTAGGGTTAGGATTATGATAAGTGGATAGATAGTAATGAATGGGTGCTGGTTAAGTTGTTGGCACCAAATAGAAAACCATTTCCATTTGCTAATAAGTGATTTTCTAGTTGCAGATTTTCTTGCCTTTATTAGTACCTGCTGCACATCCTCACTAAACAGGTACCTAAAGGGAATTAAGACCATTTCATCCAGAAGCCAACTGAAGTTCATTCAGGTCAGGATGCATCAAACACTCCAGATCTTCCTGTACGGAAGCTTGTGATAACTACCCCTGACCATTTCCAAAAGAAAGGTCAACCCCTGTTACCTGGGACAGTAGGGAGTCACTACAATGATCTTGGGGGATTTCTTTGGAGTTTTCAGAAGTACTTTGGATATCAATAGAAAGGGAAGAAAAGCATACAGAAACATGCCTGTTCAAGGTCAAGGAAAGAAAAGGGCATCTGTTTTCCAGTCCTTCCTTCATGGAGTTCAGGAACAAAATCTTGCCAGCTGATTGTTCAGAGAGGAGGCAAATAGGTCTAATTGATGAACTCCCAGAGACGGATCAAATCTTGGAAGACTCTCTGACCTAATTTCCATTTGGGAGCGTCTGCCCTTGTCCTGCTTAGCTTGTCTGACTCATGTATGTATGCATGTGTATATATCTATATCAATATCTATCTACTTATACATATATATATATATATATATATATACATACATATATATATATATATATATATATAAAATTTAAATACTGTTTTATATATAATTTATATAACTACACTACAGTGGATATAAAAAGTGTACACACCCCTGTTAAAATGCCATGTTTTCGTGATATAAAAAAAATGAGACCACAATAAATCATTTCAAAACTTTCCCCACCTTTAATGTGACCTATAACCTGTACAATTCAATTGAAAAACAAACAAATCTGTTAGGGAAAAATTATAAAAAATAAAAAAGTACAATAAGCTGGTTGCATAAGTGTACACACTCTTAAATTAATACTTTGTTGAAGCACCTTTTGATTTAATTACAACATTCAGTCTTCTTGGGTAGGAGTCTATCAGCATGGCACATCTTGACTTGGCAATATTTGCCCACTCTTCCTCACAAAAGTGCTTCAAATGTGTCAGATTGCAAGGACATCTCTGTGCACAGCCATCTTCAGGTCACCCCATAGATTTTCTATTGGATTTATGTCTGGGCTCTGGCTGGGCCATTTCATAACTTTAATTTTCTTCAGGTGAAGTCAATCTTTTGTTGATTTGGATGTATGCTTGGGGTCATTGCTGTGTTGAAAGGTGAAATTCCTCTTCATCTTCAGCTTTCTAGCAGATGCCTGAAGGTCTTGGGAGAAAAGTGACTGGTATTTGGAACTGTTCATAATTCCCCCCACCTTGACTAAAGCCCCAGTTCCAGCTGAAGAAAACCAACCCCAAAGCATGATACTGCCACCACCATGCTTCATTGTGGGGATGGTGTTCTTTTGGTGATGCAAAGTGTAGTTTTTGCGCCAAACATACTTTATGGAATTGTAGCCAAAAAGTTCAACCTTGGTCTCATCAGATGATAACACATTTTCCCACATGCTTTTTGGAGACGTGATGTATGGTTTTGCAAATTTTAGCTGGGCCTGGATGTTTTTCTCTGTAAGAAAAGGCTTCCTTCTTGCACCTCTACCACATATCCTGTGTTCTCTATTATCTTTAATTGTGTTCTTGATGTACATTTTATGCATTGACTTTTCTTGACTGTATGAATTTTATATTTGTAACTTTACCTTCAACATTATGTAACCTTTATTGCATCATATTGCTTATGGAGCTTTTCTCCCCGGGCCTCCACTGAAAATGGGCTCTTTCTGACCCAGTGGACTTTCCCGGTAATCAAACTGAAAATAAAATAAAAAATAAAATATCCCAGACATATGGAGAATACAGGAGACTGTTGTCACACATAATACACAACCAGTACTTGCCAAAAATTCCTGCAGTTCCTTCAGTGTTGCTGTAGGTCTCTTGGCAGCCTCCCTGACCAGTTTTTGTCTTGTCTTTTTATCAATTTTGGAGGGATGTCCTGTTCTTTGCAACGTCACTGTTGTCTGATATTTTCTTTACTTTTTGATGACTGTCTTCACTTCGTTCCATGTTATATCCAATGCTGTGGAGATTTTTTGTACCCTTCCCCTGACTGATACCTTTCAACAATGACATCCCTTTAATGCTTTGTAAGATCTCTGCAAACCATGCATTTTGCTGTAGCAAGCAACTGAGTAAATGTCAGGAAAATACTACTAGGACAGCTGAACTTTATTTGAGGTTAAGCAAAGTCTCTTTATATGATGGCAGGTATGTATGCAAGAAGACTGAATGCTGTAATTAAATCAAAAAATGCTTCAAGAAAGTATTAGTTTAAGGGTATGCACACTTATGCAACCAGCTTATTGTACATTTTTTATTTTTTATATTTTCCCCCTTAACAGATTTGTTTGTTTTTCAATTGAATTGTACAGGTTATAGGTCACATTAAAGTTGGGAAAAGTTTTGAAATGATTTATTGTGGTTTCATTTTTTTATATCACAAAAACCTGGCATTTTAACAGGGGTGTGTAAACTTTTTATATCCACTGTACATATGTACAGATTTATACAGCTAGATACACACACACACACACACACACACACACACACACACACACATATATATATATATATATATATATATATATATATATATATATATATATATATATTAGAGAGATGCACTTACACATCTAGCTATATATCTATCTATATATGTACTTACACACAGATACACAGACACACACACACGCACACAAATTCCACAAAAAAAGATTGCACAGAGTGAAACCACTGTATCGATGCACAGAAAATTCACTAAATGGAAAGAACTTCCAGCACTCAGACAAGATGGAACAGGATTTGTTGTTATAATATAAGGTGGAACAGACAAACCTGTTTTGCTAAACGCTTCATGAGTATCTGAGGTAATGACCTTACAAAGTGATTTTATGCTTGAAAAGAAAAGTCATGTGATGGGACTTCCAAGATGGCTGCACACTGACCAACAGCTTAATTTCAGCTTTTTGTGTGAAAAAAAGAAACGTGAAATAAGAGCTTGTGATATTGTAAGCTTGAGTAAAATTCAGTTACTGGCTAGTAAGTTAATGTCTCTATGCCAGCAAAGAAGACATTTAGTGAACTGAAAAAAAAATCAACCAGTAAAGGTGAAGAAAAACATTGTCTGGGAGGAATCCTGCACCTGTTCAGCAAAAAGTAGTTCAAGCTTCAGCTTTGGTACACGAGATGGCTTTCAATAATTTAGAGGAAAAAAATAAATCAAATGTACTCAGAGATGATTAAAATATTAATAATTTCAGCTGGAAATGAAATGTATGTCACTGTTTTGTCTGAGCCTTGTGGCCTGGTACGTGCATACACTCACCTGTTTAATAAACAAATACTAAATAAACACCTTATGTAAAGATGCAATCTAATGATTTCTGCAAAAAAGAGCACATTCCATAAACAACGTAAAATTTGAAAGTTGTTAGAAAAACAGGATGTGTGTTAGCATGCATTTTTTCTGAAGGATATGAAGTATGAAACTCAAATCTGTGTCATTATTTAGTGACTTCAATCCTCCAAGTATTGCCAGAAAACCACACACATTTGAAAGAGTATATCAACTCAAATAAGAAAAAGCTGGAAAAATAGAAGCTTTAACTCACTATTCAGATGAACTGATAAAAGCACAAATATCAGAGGTTGAAATGAAGAAAATGTTGACCGAGTATGAGACTTCTCAAGAAGATTTGTTTAAAAAAATGATAGAATTAAAAGACAGAGCACATAGAGAAAACCTAAGATTTTCTGCTGTACCAGAGAAAGGAAATGACTGTATTAACTTTATAAAAAAGCACAAATAAGCTACTGGACTGGTATTCCATGGCAGGCTTTGCTAATTAAAAGGGCAAGTCAACTGTATACTCCAAATCTGGCCATGAGAAAGCAGGCAAGAACTGTATTAGTAAAGTTGCAATCATAACAGCAGAAAGGGTTGGTCCTGACAAACTGTGGCAGAAGAAAAAACTACTACAAACTGGAGACAAAAGAGTTTGTTTCATTCACTGTACACCAGGCAGAAGAGAAGCAAATCTATGCTTGCTATCAGAAAATGTCAAGAGTCAGGTGTGAGATTTAAGCTTCTTTATGCAGCTGGCTTCAGGATATTTTTCATGGGGGATTAAATACATTTTTAATGCAGACCAGGCTAATGAGGGAATAAAAGATTTATCCAATAAAAAAGTAAGACTGCAGGCAGAGAAAGGGGATTCTTTTTCTCATTCTTCTGACAATAAATTTCATAGAAATGCTTTTGAGACAGAAAAAAATGAAAGAGTTGACTAGAATAATAAGGAGTACCTTGGACTTGAACTAGAGTCTGGTGATGGGAAATGGAGATGAACAGGTAAAAGACCAGCAACAGTGAAATTACTGAATAAATAGGAGACTATAGTACATCAATCACATTTGTGAAATATGATTTTGCAAAAAAAAAGTGGCTGAGAAAGACTGTACTTTTGTTGAGTCTGTAAAACTTGTGAATGGACTGTAAAGCAAATACCTGACTTTATGTCATTAATATTTATAAGGATACGTAAAGGGAAAAATGTAACTGTAGCCAAAACAAAATGTATTCTTCTTAGTATTTGTATAAAACTTTGCATGATATAAACTGCATATTATATACAGTAAAGAACTTTTGTGTAGTGTGTAGTCATGGGTATTTTAAATGTTTAGGGCAGTGTCTTCATTGACTGCTGTATGCATTAAACATATTAAAGAAACCAAGTGCCTTTTTTAGTTGTAAGAAATATAGGTTTTACACTATAACAAGAGAAAAGACTGGACAAAAGGAAGTTTAATGTTAATATGTTGTTCTCTTGTGCTGTCAGGATTTGGGTGGGCTATAAAAGTATACTAATTACATTATATGTAACATTAAGATATTCTCTCTTATTTTTACATGGGTGAATGTCTATATCAATGCCCTTGGCTTAAGCTAGAAACTGTGTTTTTTGTAAGCAAGTAGATTTTCTTATGGCTAAACGTTAATGTTTTTGAAAGCATACAAGCTGATTTTGACATAGTGGAGAGGAATAGAGATATGAAAAGAGCAGATAGCAATCAGTGTAAGTGGGAACACAGGCTGTAACATGCATTTAGTATGGGCAACCTTAATTTTAGGTGAGGTAATGCCAGTGGGTGCAGTTGTCAGTGTTTGGCAATTGTTCCTATCTGGAGACTTAAACCTCATTTTTTTGAAAATGTACACAGTTTTATGCTTCTGTTCTAAGTTCATAGGGGATGGGGGTGTTTTGAAAATGTATCTTTTTATTTACTTATTTTTGGTTAAGAGTTTTCATTAACACAAAAAATCTTGACCAGGCTGCCAAACAGTGTATGCATGTAATACAAAAGTTGGAAACACATATTCAAAAAAAATGACATGTATGATAGGTGGGAACAAAAGCTTTTTATCATAATGGCTATGGTATCAATATTATCTTGGAAAGTAAATTGCCCTACAGGATAAAACAAAAATGAAGGAGCAGTGAATTATAATAACAAATGCAAAGTGCAAATAAAAGTGCTACAGGAAACACATTTGGAAATACAAGAGAATGTGAATTTGACAAAGAAATGATTTCAAGACAGATATTTAGCAGAATATCAGGAACAAAGGAAAAAGGGGAACAATTATACTAACTGATAGAGGGACTCCAACTGTGAAAAAGAAAATACTAGTAGATTTGTGGTAGAAAGGAGTTATTGGCAAGGAAGGATTAAGCTGGCATGAATTTATAATCCAAACAAAAATGCTATAATGGAGCTTTTTGTAGAAATATTCATCTTTCAGTAGGGAATATTACTTATAAGTGTGAAATGGAACTTGATTTGCAATACTGAGGACATACCAGAGGAATTAGAAGAGAAAATATAACAAAAGGGGACAGATTTCTTATGAAATTTATGAAAATATTTAGTATGGAAGATGTGAATTCAGTAATAGGATCTCGGACAGAGTTTACATATTATTTGCAATAGCAAAATCCGATCTCACCAATAAGCGATAAAAATCCACCAGTCGTCACAAAAATCCAAGGTGACAAAAATAGTTTAATCCACAAGAACGCCACAAACCACGATGAAAGTACATCCAATAAAACACATTACAAGGCACGGCACATAGCACAGTACATGTAACAGGACAAACGAGGCTAAAATAGCATGAATCCTAAAAGCTAACAAAACGCCAAAGGATGGAACCAAATGTTAAGCGCTTTCAACCAGAATATCTGGTCTTCATCAGAACATATTATATACATATTATTTCCCATTTTACAATAACTGGACTAGACTAGATAGAAGGTATAGTTGTGTAAGACCTTAGCCTAACAGCAGAGGTCCTACTGATTGCTGTTGCAGTATTCTTAACAGATTGGTTGTTGCTTGCTGATGTCTGTCTGGGTTACCACATTTTTGCCTTCGTACAAGATATGTCCAGGCCATGAGCTCAGCTCATAGGCATTAGGGTAGAAAAAACAGATATATGTAGAAGATCGTCAGACTATCTCCAAACCAGCATTGGCCTAAAGAAGTCCAAAGAAGGAGAAAGGTCAGCTAGGAGAGGCTTAGGTTAAACAGGATAAGCAAGTTTCCCTTGGAAAGTAAGATCCTGTGGTGCAGAATATGCTTTTGTGTGCAAGAAAGACAAAGTGTTAGTGCCAATAAGAGGAAAAAAAGGAGTAAAGAAAACGGACTGAAGGAATACCACAACAGTGATCCAAACCAGCATTGGCCTAAAGAAGTCCAAAGAAGGAGAAAGGTCAGCTAGGAGAGGCTTAGGTTAAACAGGATAAGCAAGTTTCCCTTGGAAAGTAAGATCCTGTGGTGCAGAATATGCTTTTGTGTGCAAGAAAGACAAAGTGTTAGTGCCAATAAGAGGAAAAAAAGGAGTAAAGAAAACGGACTGAAGGAATACCACAACAGTGATTAGTAAGACACCTACTGTTATGAATCTTTTTTACACAACTGCACTATGTCCTGACTGAGTGACTCTTGTAGTATTCTTAACAGATGAGTGATTCCCAGAGCTGTACAGAAAGAGGGTGGAAGGTTAAAAGGAAGAAAAAGAGGAAGAGTCTGGGAGGCCAGACAGAATAGTTTTGGGAAACACTGTTCTGATACTTGAGAAAGCATCCAAATTGTTGTTTTTCATGAAGGTGAGAGCAGAAGGCCAGGTGGCTGCTTCTAAAATGGACTTGGTGTCTACATCTTTGTAGGGAAGACCTAAAGAAGCTACTGCTTGAGTGGAGTAAGGTTTGGGGAATATATTAGAGTCTTTCCATCATAAGAATAGAAAAAGAAAATACCCTTTGACATCCAGGAGGCAATAGACTGCTTGGAATCTGGTTGGCCTAACTTGGAATCCATGAAGGAGACAAACAGTTGATCTATTTTTTTCTGATATCCTTAGTTTTATTCAGGTAAAACCTCAGCTGTCTGTAATGTCCAAAGAGCATAATATTCCTTCCCCCTTATGCTTGGGGATTGGGAAAAAGGGTAGGCAGATTGATTGCTTGGTTGAGTATTAATTTCACTAACCACTTATGGCAAGAAAGATGGATTGGCCCTGAGACTTATCCGGTCTTTGTGGAAGATGAGTAATGAGTAGCAGCCATGACAGGCTGTAGTTCTGAGACCCTGAGGGATAAGTGTAATAGGTCGCACAAGTATTGGAGTTCTGCGAGGGTGTCTGTTAGAAGGGGTTAGAGTTTGTGTTTAAAGCACCAGCTGGAAACCTCTTCCACTTGTCCATGTAAAACATTCTGGCATTAAATTTTCTGGCTTCTTGTAGAATCCAAATCACCTCTTCAGAAAAACTGTGTCTGGTAGGGATTAATATCCTAAATTCAGCAATAGGTGTTACTGCAACTGCTTGAATAAAACAACGAAATATACACCAGGATCTTTATTAAATAAAGCTTTCGGGTCTACACCCTTCATCAGTATAACTTAACATATAAAAAATCACCATTTAAATAGGACAACATAAAGTCACATGCTTCAACCCAACCCACCTAACAATAAAAATTTAAAGCTACAATGAATCAATAAATATATGCAAAGTAGCACATAAAAAATCACATCTATAAAGCATATATATTTTTATAAATAAACAATTTTATGCAGTTTCATACAAAATCACATGCACCATACTTAAAAATTAATAATTAATAATTAAAACTTAAGCTTATAAGACTTCTCTCTGTCTTTTAGCCAGAACGGGTTTTAGACTAACTGAATTATTGAGGCCTGGGGCTACATCAGCTTGAAGTCTAATAATCCATTCTAGTTCTTTCAATTCCAATAAATTATTAATGTCACCCTTCCTCAGACCTACCTCTACCTTACAAAGGACCCTAAATCTAAAAGTATGTCCCACACCTTCATCCAATATATGCTTACTTAAGGCATTGGTGGGCAACTTCCTCCTGATTTCAGACCTGTGTTCCACCGTTCTCTCCCTCAATTTTCTTATAGTTTTACCTACATAGAATGAGGTGCAACACACACAAGTAGCCAAATATACTACTCTCTCCTCATTACAAGCAGTAATTGTTCTCATGGTAAATGTCTCATTAGTTATAGGATGTGTAAATGTAGCATCACCTGTATAAATGTCATTGCAACAAGTACAATTATAGCATTTCACTGTTTTAGCCACCCTTCTATCATCTCGATTTTTATTCTGAAAATCCTTGTAGCACAATTTCTGCTTCAAAGCTTCAGAGCTCCTATAGGCGAACCTAGGTTTATCACCTACTATAGACCTAATCTCAGGCATAGCCATTAAAATTGCCCAATTCTTCTCAATTATGCTACAAACACTATGAGAATTAAGGTTATAAGTTGTCAAGTACCTAACAGCAATATTATTACCCAACATCACCTGTCTAGTAGCACTATTCTCACTACAGCCTCGTAATATAGTTGTATACCTGGACTCTCTTTCAATAAGTACATCTTTACTTACTTTATTTATAAATTCCTTCGAATAACCACTCTTCTCAAACTCCATTGCCATAGCATTTACCTGCTCTTGAAACACTTCAGCCTTTGTATTTAATCTACTCAGCCTAATAATCTGTGCTTTCAACGTTCCTTTGAAAATATGAGGGGCATGCATGCTGTTTTTATTAACATACCTAAGGGCATCAACATCTTTTCTAAACACCTTGGATTCCAAAATATTAGATTCCTTAAAAATTGTTACATCCAAAAAATTCATAACACTATCTGAAGTTTCCATCTTGAAACTCAGGAAACTATTCAAGTACTGCAAATACAGATCCAAATCCAGCAAAGTACCCTTCCATAACATAAAGCAATCATCTACAAATCTCTTATAGAATGACACATATTTGTTGAACTCAATACTCATCTAAAATAACCCTTTTCTCCCATTCATAAAGTGCAAGGTTGGCATAGGTGTTGGCAACGGGCGTACCCATTGCCACACCTGTTAATTGAAGGAAAGGTTCACCATCAAAAATAAACACATTATGTAATAAAACAACTTCTAAAAGAGAACAAATAGTCTCAATGTCTCTTCCATTCATTTTAACCTCTTGACACAAAAAGTCACGTATGGCATTAACACCATATTTGTTAGGTATTACTGTGAAAAGTGAAGCAATATCCAGGGTAACCAAAATGCAGTTATCCATATTATTAATACACTGCCATTCATATAAGCTATTCAAAAAATCATTTGTATCTTTAAGCACAGTTGTACATACTTTCAAATACTTCCCCAAGATGCCCTGCAGGTATTTCGAAACAGGTTCAGTGACCCAACCTCCACCAGAAACAATAGGCCTCAGGGGGGGGTCACTAATACTTTTATGTATCTTGGGTATACCATATATTTGGGGAATTCTTGGGCAAGGAACAGTTAGATAATTAAATAGATCTATACTTATATCATCATTTATTTGAAGGTCATAAATGACCATATTCACTTCACTAATTAATCTTTGTACTTCAACAAGTAGAGTTGCCCACCAATGCCTTAAGTAAGCATATATTGGATGAAGGTGTGGGACATACTTTTAGATTTAGGGTCCTTTGTAAGGTAGAGGTAGGTCTGAGGAAGGGTGACATTAATAATTTATTGGAATTGAAAGAACTAGAATGGATTATTAGACTTCAAGCTGATGTAGCCCCAGGCCTAAATAATTCAGTTAGTCTAAAACCCGTTCTGGCTAAAAGACAGAGAGAAGTCTTATAAGCTTAAGTTTTAATTATTAATTATTAATTTTTAAGTATGGTGCATGTGATTTTATATGAAACAGTATAAAATTGTTTATTTATAAAAATATATATGCTTTATAGATGTGATTTTTTATGTGCTACTTTGCATATATTTATTGATTCATTGTAGCTTTAAATTTTTATTGTTAGGTGGGTTGGGTTGAAGCATGTGACTTTATGTTCTCCTATTTAAATGGTGATTTTTTATATGTTAAGTTATACTGATGAAGGGTGTAGACCCGAAAGCTTTATTTAATAAAGATCCTGGTGTATATTTCGTTGTTTTATTCAAGCAGTTGCAGTAACACCTATAGCTGAATTTGGTATTTACTTTTGGTGTGTACTGCTAGCACCTGTCTTGTGAGGAGAGCTTCAACCCACCTGTGGTTTTTTGTTTTTTCGTTGATCTTCATTGGCCTTTTTCCTGGCCTTTTTTCTTGGATTTTATTATGGAGAGTGATAAGAGAGACTGCATTAATACTGTTAAAGGTCTTCTACGTCTAAATGGAAATCCGTTATTGAAAATGGTACTTGAAACAACACCTGAACAAACAGTTGTAAGTATAAAAGTTAAAGAATTTAAAGAACATTTGGCATCTTTAGAGAAGAAGATGCAGACTTACAAACAGCTTCAGTGGCAGAGATTAAGTTTTCATGCATATCTTGAATTAGGTATAGTGCCTAGAGGGCTAAGAATTTTAAAAATGCCCTCTTATGGTAATACCTATAATGAACTTTTGATGCAATGGCAACAATTGAATTTAAAATTAAGTTCTGACTATATGAAGTTGATGAACACATTTTTTGAGCCTGTTGAGAACAGGTTGATTGAAGAAATAGAACTTCTTGAGAATACCATCATTAATATGCCTGGCTTTAGCGATTCACTAGAGTTATACCAAAACTTTTTGGCCCGTATGCAATCTATGGATATGAAGCTACAGCAAAGGAAAAAGAATAAATTACAAAGGGACATTAATGACTTTAAGCAGAATCGAATCTTCTCTTGGCCCAGAGAAGAACTTAAACAATTTGTCCCAAATAGAAAACTATCAGTGGCAAAAAACAATCGTAATAATTTCAGTAACAGGTTGGGTTCATTAGATCAGCTTGATGTGTTTGATCAACCAACGAATAATGTGAGCACTGGTGCTATACCTAATATTGTACCAACGGAATCCGCTTCAAAACCTGTTGCTGTGGAAAAAGTGAATGTAGCTTTAAATGATAATGAGAACGTGCTACAGGAGGCACCGTCTGATAGTGACGTTGCTGAGGGTAGATGGAATGACTCTGTGCGCCACAAAGTGAAGGAGAGTTCGTCGACTAATGTACTCGAGTTAACTAAAAAATCTCTACAAAGGGAGATTACTTCCTTCTCTCCTTTTTTATTGAAGCAGCCAGAGAAGGTTGCTATACAAGTAAAATCGCTGGACTCCCATTTAACCCATCAGCAACAACAGCAACAAACGCTGTCGATGAAGAGGAAAGTGAACAGTCCTTTGTTACACAACAAGACCGCAAAACTTTAGTCTGTTTTATTAATGCTGGTGAGAACTTTATCTCTGTAGGTTTTAATGATGGGACTTTGTGCAAAAATGTGAGTTGTTCTGTTGGAGACATTGATATGGAACAACAGTTTGCAATTATTGAACAACCCCGTTATTCGAGCAATGGACTTAATAAAAGTACTGTTAATATTTCAAAACTAGTTTTAACAGAACCCCAGCTCTCTTTGCTCGCGAAGGGGTTGAAATTCATCCCTAATGCTAGGGCTGATATAGTTAAGGCAATTATTGATTTAAAAATTTTTGTACGTAATATGTCAAAAAATGATTTTTAAAGATAATATGCTGAATACATCTTTATTTAAAAGATCAAGTACATTTATGCCAGTATTATGTCCCATTTTGAATGCATTTTCAAATATTGTTGAATGTGAACTACGGAAGTATTATAAGAGCAATTTAGTGTGTAAGAATGTTTATAATATATCACGTTCTGAATTTATGGCCTTAAGACAGTTGCAAATGTGTACTAGTATAATAATTAAGCAAGCTGATAAAGGGGGAGCAGTGGTGGTGATGGATAGAGATGATTATTTTATGAGGTTTAAAGATCTTTTATATGATGTCACCACTTTTAAAAAGATTTCTTTTGTTGAAGTACAAAGATTAATTAGTGAAGTGAATATAATAAATGATGATATAAGTATAGATCTATTTAATTATCTAACTGTTCCTTGCCCAAGAATTCCCCAAATATATGGTATACCCAAGATACATAAAAGTATTAGTGACCCCCCTGAGGCCTATTGTTTCTGGTGGAGGTTGGGTCACTGAACCTGTTTCGAAATACCTGCAGGGCGTCTTGGGGAAGTATTTGAAAGTATGTACAACTGTGCTTAAAGATACAAATGATTTTTTGAATAGCTTATATGAATGGCAGTGTATTAATAATATGGATAACTGCATTTTGGTTACCTTGGATATTGCTTCACTTTTCACAGTAATACCTAACAAATATGGTGTTAATGCCATACGTGACTTTTTGTGTCAAGAGGTTAAAATGAATGGAAGAGACATTGAGACTATTTGTTCTCTTTTAGAAGTTGTTTTATTACATAATGTGTTTATTTTTGATGGTGAACCTTTCCTTCAATTAACAGGTGTGGCAATGGGTACGCCCGTTGCCAACACCTATGCCGACCTTGCACTTTATGAATGGGAGAAAAGGGTTATTTTAGATAAGAGTATTGAGTTCAACAAATATGTGTCATTCTATAAGAGATTTGTAGATGATTGCTTTATGTTATGGAAGGGTACTTTGCTGGATTTGGATCTGTATTTGCAGTACTTGAATGATTCAACTAGTTTCCTGAGTTTCAAGATGGAAACTTCAGATAGTGTTATGAAGTTTTTGGATGCAACAATTTTTAAGGAATCTAATATTTTGGAATCCAAGGTGTTTAGAAAAGATGTTGATGCCCTTAGGTATGTTAATAAAAACAGCATGCATGCCCCTCATATATTCAAAGGAACGTTGAAAGCACAGTTTATTAGGCTGAGTAGATTAAATACAAAGGATGAAGTGTTTCAAGAGCAGGTAAATGCTATGGCAATGGAGTTTGAGAAGAGTGGTTATTCGAAGGAATTTATAAATAAAGTAAGTAAAGATGTAATTATTGAAAGAGAGTCCAGGTATAAACCTATATTACGAGGCTGTAGTGAGAATAGTGCTACTAGACAGGTGATGTTGGGTAATAATATTGCTGTTAGGTACTTGACAACTTATAACCTAAATTCTCATAATGTTTGTAGCATAATTGAGAAGAACTGGGCAATTTTAATGGCTATGCCTGAGATTAGGTCTATAGTAGGTGATAAACCTAGGTTCGCCTATAGGAGCTCTGAAGCTTTGAAGCAGAAATTGTGCTACAAGGATTTTCAGAATAAAAATCGAGATGATAGAAGGGTGGCTAAAACAGTGAAATGCTATAATTGTACTTGTTGCAATGACATTTATACAGGTGATGCTACATTTACACATCCTATAACCAATGAGACATTTACCATGAGAACAATTACTGCTTGTAATGAGGAGAGAGTAGTATATTTGGCTACTTGTGTGTGTTGCACCTCATTCTATGTAGGTAAAACTATAAGAAAATTGAGGGAGAGAATGGTGGAACACAGGTCTGAAATCAGGAGGAAGTTGCCCACCAATGCCTTAAGTAAGCATATATTGGATGAAGGTGTGGGACATACTTTTAGATTTAGGGTCCTTTGTAAGGTAGAGGTAGGTCTGAGGAAGGGTGACATTAATAATTTATTGGAATTGAAAGAACTAGAATGGATTATTAGACTTCAAGTTGATGTAGCCCCAGGCCTCAATAATTCAGTTAGTCTAAAACCCGTTCTGGCTAAAAGACAGAGAGAAGTCTTATAAGCTTAAGTTTTAATTATTAATTTTTAAGTTTGGTGCATGTGATTTTATATGAAACAGTATAAAATTGTTTATTTATAAAAATATATATGCTTTATAGATGTGATTTTTTTATGTGCTACTTTGCATATATTTATTGATTCATTGTAGCTTTAAATTTTTATTGTTAGGTGGGTTGGGTTGAAGCATGTGACTTTATGTTCTCCTATTTAAATGGTGATTTTTTATATGTTAAGTTATACTGATGAAGAGTGTAGACCTGAAAGCTTTATTTAATAAAGATCCTGGTGTATATTTCAGGGATTAATATCCTACCATCCAGATTTGGGCTGACAGAACTGAGATTAGGATGAAGCAATAATCCTTTCTGTTGTGTGATTAGATCTGGTTTTGGACTGATTTTCCAGAATGTTCCCTTTGACAGGTGAAACGGGAGTGGGAACCAGTACTGTCTTGGCTAGAATAGTGCCAGAAGGAGAAGTTTTGTATATTCTTTCTGGGCCTTGAGGAGGAGCCTTGACAGCAGAGGTAAAAGTGGATATGCATAAAGGAACTTCCCTGTTTATGTGAAAGAGAAGGCATCTTTTCTCCAAGCTGGATGTATCAGAGTCCTTGTAAACAACAGAGGAACTAGATGTTTTTTTGGAGGAGACAAAGAGGTCCACCTGAGCTGCTCCCCCCATCTGAGTGATAGCTTTGAACACCTCTGTGTTCTATGACCATTCATGAGGATCTTCCAAGTCTCTGCTTAGCAAATCACTTAACACATTCTGTTGGGAAGGAATGTAAGTGGCTGAGAGAGACAGATTCATTTGAGAGGCTAGGTGTCAAACCTCCAATGGGAGTCTGCACAGAGGGTAGGATTTTGTGCTTCCCTGTTTATGTACCATATCTCCCGTGGTGCTGTCTCTGTGTGTACCAGAAGACTGCCTTATTTTCAAAGGTATGAGAAGGTCTGTAGAGCATGAAGTGCCCTCATTTTCTTTAAGCTGATGTGTTCTTTCACAACATGGGCCGGCCACTGCCCCTAGACTCTGCTGTCTCCTGTCCAAGTCCCCCACACCCTGTCTGATACATCTGTAAACAGGACTTGGTTGTATTGGGCTGAAATAAATGGAAAACCTGGATTGAGTGTAACCTGGTTGGCTCCACCAAAGAAGCTCCTTTTTGATGCAAGGAAGAAGAGGAATGTTGGTATTGAGATGGTGACAGTAGTGTAATAACATCAATTTCAGATACCATTGTATTTTCCTCATGTGTAACCTGGCAAGGAGTACTACAGGAATGGTAGCAGCTATGAGTGTCAGGACCTTGAAAGCTTGTCTGGCCGAGCAATGTAGTAGGCATTCATTGGCAAGAAAGGTGACCTTCTCTTGAGGAATGGAGGCATGCATGGTAGACATGTCTAGATGGCACCCCAGGAAGATCCGCTGTTATAAAGGGGTGAGCCGGGATTTCAGTAGCTGATAGTGACCCCCAGGAGGGTAAAGAGGTGTATTGTGTAATGAAGGTGCTTTAGAAGAATCTCCCTGGATACAGCTTGGAGTTGAAGATTGTTCAGGTATGGGAAATTTTGAATGCCCTGAGTATGGTAGAAAGCCTCTACTGTAGCCAGACACATTGTGAACACCCTTGAGGCATAGACAGACCAAAGGGAAAAGCAGTAAACTGAAAATACGATGACCTAGTAAAAAAAACTGAGATAATTTCTGCAGGATGGGTGAATGGGAATATAAAGGTAAGCATAATTTAAGTCTAAGAATACAAAAAAAGTTTGAGGGAGTAGAAAAGGTAGAAGATTTTCTTGGGACAGCATTGTAAAAGAGAGTACTCTCCTAAACGTGTTTAATCTAGAGAGATCCAGTATGACCCTCCTTCCTGGGAACCAGGAATAGCCTAGAATAAAATCCCCTTTCTGTATAGGATGGGGAAATTGCTTCAGTGGTCCCCTAGGACAGTAGATGTAGCTGATCAGGAGGAGGGGAAAAATTCCCCCTTGAGTTGGACTGATCTCCCAAGACATGGAGTAACTCTCCTTGATAATGGTTAGTACCCACTTGTCTAAGGTTACTGTTTCCCAGACAGGAAATGAAAGGGAAAGTCTTACTGAGAGTGGGGGTCGAAGGGTGGGGGTTGTTGCAAGGAGAAAATAGCTGCAGGGGAACTGCTACTAAACTGAGATCTCCCAGAAGGAGAATCCCTCTGAGTTTTCTCTGGAAATCTTTTCTTGGGAGCTTTCCTTTGTCTATGAGGAGTTCTAAGATATCTCTTGGTGAAAGAGGTGGATTTAACCGGATAATTTCTGTGGTATCTGGGAAAAGACAGTCGATTTGGCAGCAATCTTTCAGAGGTTTGCCCTGTTCCTGAAAAGGATTGAAGAAAAGTACAGTTGTGTACACTTACCATAAATGTAGATGTTCTAGTGTATTCACTGTTGCAGTCCTAAATAATGGGTTGATTACCAAAGCCCAGAGAAAAGGGAGGAGGAACCAACAGAATCAAGGGTTGGAGATAATGCCCTGCAGAACAGCAGTGACAAACCCTGTCCTGGCTCTGGAAAACAAAAGCAAATCATAATGCTTTGTGAAAGTGTGAACAGAAGACCATGTGGCAGCCTCCAAAATATCCTTAGTAGGGACACCCCCTTAAAAAGGCTGCAGAAGTGGAAGCTGCTCTAGTTGAGTGGGTCCTAAGCCCCTGAGGAGGAACTTTGCCATGAAAGGAATAACAAAAAGTAATGCAATGTGCAATCCATTTAGAAATGGTTTGCTTAGAAATAGCCTTGCCCTAGGCTCCAGGGGCAAAGCTGACCAACAACTGTGCTGATTTCCAAAGGTCTTTAGTCCTGTCCAGATAAAACCTAAGCTGTCTGTGCACATCAAGAGAATGTAGGATCCTTTCACCTCTATTTTGAGGATTAGGAAAGAAGGTAGGAAGGTATATGGACTGATTAAGAGTCAGACTAGAAACCACCTTAGGCATAAAGGAGGGGTTGGTTCTCAGACAGACCCTATCTGCATGGAAAATAAGAAAAGGTTCCACAGCCATCAAAGCATGCAGCTCCAAAACCCTACTAGTTGAAGTTATAGCCAAGAGGTAAGCAGTCTTCCAAGAGGGAAACTTTAAATCTGCAGTGGCAGCTGGCTCAAAAGGAGGAAGAGTGAGTTTCTCCAGAACAAAATTAACATCCCAGGCTGGAGTAGGTGCCCTTTTGGGAGGTTTTAAGTTGCAAGCACCTCTGAGAAACATTTTCATCAGGGGATGAGAGAAAATGGGTTGCTCAAAAAAGCAGTGAGCAGAAATGGCTGAAGCATGGATCTTGATAGAGGAAAAAGAAAGACCACCCTGAAGCAAATCAGCCAGGTATTCCAGGATCAAAGGAAGGGTAGGCTGAGAAGAAGATTCCCCTCTGGCGTGCATCCAATGAGAGAATCTTTCTCATTTGCCAGCGTAGGATTTCCTAGTGCTAGGCCTCCTGGCCTCCCTCAGCATGTCAACCACCTGCTGGGAAAACGAAGAAGGTAAGGAAGGAGTCATGCAATGAGCCATGCTGCCAAATGGAGAGACTGAAGATGAGGATGTAGAATGTTTCCTTCTTCCTGAACCAAAAGATCTAGTTTCAGAGGAAGATGCCAAGGAGGAAATTGGGAGAGACTGCGAAGCAGTGGATACCAATGCTGACTGGGCCAGTCCGGAGCTATGATAATAATCCTTGGTCTTTCATCCCTGATCTTCAATAATACTCTGGGAAAAAGAGGAAGAGGAGGGAAGGCATAAACTGACAGCAACATCCAAGGGGAGGACACAGCATCCACTTTCCAGGCTCTGCTATGATGCTGTCTGGTGCAAAAAAGAGATAGAACATGGTTGTCTGGGGAGGAGAAAAGATCCACCTGAGGTGTGCCCCAATGTTGAATGATGCTGTAAAAGACTGCTCTGTTCAGCTGCCACTCGTGAGGATGCAGGGTTTGTCTGCTCAGCTGGTCTGCCAAAACACTGAACCTTCCTGGAAGAAACTGAGCTGGGAGATGCAGGCCCAGGGATGCTGCCATGGACCAGAGATTCATGCTCTGCCTGCACGGGGGGGGGGGAGGTAAGAATGCGTTCCTCCCTGCTTGTTGATGTACCATATGACTGTGGTGTTGTCTGTTTTGACAAGCAGGGTTCCTGGAGAAAGAAGATGCTTGAAAGCTAGTAAGGCCTGCTGAACTGCTATTAACTCCTTTAGATTTATGTGCAGGTGCATTTGCTGGGAATTCCAATGCCCCTGTAATGCATCTGCCATCCAGGTGAGCACCCCAGGCATAGTCCGAAGTGTCTGTGGTAAGGACTTGAGTGGCAGGAGGTGGGCGAAAAGGCATGCCTGTGTTTTGTAAACAGGCTGTTGCCCACCATAGAAACTCTGTCTGCAGAGATGGAAGCAGAGGAATCATCATATCCAGGTGCAGTGTGTGTGTTGACACCAAATGTTCTTGAAGTACCATTGCATTTTCCTCATATGCAGTCTTGCATATGGAATCATGAGAATACAAGACACCATGAATCCCAGAGCTTGCAGGTATTTCCTTGCAGAGAGCTGGGACAGGCTTGCCAAGTCCTTGAAGTAAACTGAAAGAGTTGTCTGCTTCTCCTGGGTGAGATATATCATCTGGAAGGCTGTGTTCAGACTCACTCCCAGGAATGTTATCTCCTTGGATGGCACCATTTTTGATTTTTCCACATTGAGAGTGTAACCCAGGGAAGAGAGAAGAGTCTTTACAAATTCTAGATCCTTTACCAGCTGTTCCTGAGAATTTGCTTGAATTAGACAGTCGTCCAATTATGGATAAATCTGAATTTTCTTCTGCCTGCAAAAAGCAATGACTGGAGCCAGGCACTTTGTGAAAACTCTGGGAGCAGTAGATAAGCCAAAGGACAGTGCAGAGACTTGATAATGCTGCTTGCCCACCCTAAAACAAAGGTATTGCCTGCAACTTTCCCTGATAGGGATGTGCAGATAAGCCTCTGAGATCCAAGGTTACCAGCCAGGAATCCTTTTCTAACATTGGTAGCAACTGATGCAGAGTGAGCATTTTGAACTTTGGAATTACCAAGAAAGAGTTCAGAATGGATAGATCTAGGATAGGACGCCGGGTGCCTTCTTTTTTTTGGAACTGGGAAAATTCTTGAATAGAAACCCTGGCCTACCTGCTGAGCAGGAACTGATTCTATTGCTCCCAGATGAAACAGAGACAAAATTAGTTTTTCTACTTCTGCCCTTTGGTTTGGAGGAGCGTCTGGGAATCCTGGAAACTGGAAAGGTGTGGAAAGAAAACTTGTGCCCTAGGGATACAGTGCTGAGTACCCATTTGTCATCCATGATAGTGGCCCAGACATTTGCAAAAAGGGCCAACCTTCCCCCTAAAGGGCTCTCCAGGTAGGCAAGAACAGGCAGAAGTTGGATAGTGTCATTGAGAGTGTTTAGATTGAGATGTAGGCTTAGAACTTCCCGCCTTGGAAGTGGAAGCCTGCCAGCGCTTAGACCTTTGAGGGGTAGCCACCTACCCCCTAGAAGATTTGTAACCACTAGTCCTAGAACGGTTCTGTCTGCTGGCATCAGGAAACATCCAACTCTTAGAAGGGTAATTCCTGTTAAAGCGAGGAGGTTGAACTTGCAGAAAATCAGTTTGCATAGACTTGGCCTTATCCTCCATTTTTTTGAGCACTTCCTCTGCTTTGCTGCCAAAAGAGACCGTCCTTAAGCAAAGGTACATCTAAAAGCTTAGCCTTGACAGGTTCTGGTAGGGGCTGCTCCCTGAGCCAACCGTGCCTCCTAATAACAGATCCAGTAGCTGTAGCCCTGCAGGAGGCTTCTAGAATGTCAAAACCACAATGTAAAGAATGCTTATTGACAAGACTGGCAGAATTCAGCAAATCCTGTATATCCTTACTCTCTGCCAACAGAGGCACACTTGCTATCCTAGACTCAACAGCCTCCAAGGTGTGCTGCTGGTACTTCAGCATATGAAAAAGACAATTAGTAGATCTAATGGCAAGAGTAGCAGAGGTATAAACTTTTTTACCCCACCTATCTAGGTTCCTAGATTGCCTGTCAGAGGGAACAGGATTTTTGGTAACAGTGGCCTTAACTCCTTTAGGGCCTTGAGAAATAACCTCTGGATCAGCCAACAGATTCCTGAAATGAAACAGATGAGAATTGGGGACTCTATAGTACCTGTCAGGTTTCCTGGGAGCAGGAGGAACCAAATTTGTAATCAAGGAATTTTCCAGAAAAACATCATTAACCACTTCCAACACTGGGGGAATAGACAGTGGCTTATGCTGAGGTAAATCCAAAAACACCCTAATCCTTTTCTTAGATTGGGGATAATCCTGACTTTCCCATTTAAAATGTTCCATGAGGGTATTCAAAGTATCACCCAAAGAGAAATCCTCTGGGGGAGAAGCAGAAGGGATGGACTCCTCTGCATCTGAATCCTCAAAAGGAGAAAAAGCCTGAGAAACTTCCTCTTCATCAGCAGAAATGCTAGAAGAATCAGAACCAGAAAAAGACAAAGCCTCAGGAGAAACATCCCTACTCCTTTTAGAAGGAGGAGGCTGTGAACCCCTAATAAGAGTCAAAAGGTCATTAGCCATTTTAACCATTTGGGATTGAGAGGAACAAGAAGAAACTGGAGCCTGCTTTTTCACAGGCTTACGAATGGAAGATTTACCTGCAAGTCTGAAGGACTCGGGAGGCCTGGCAACTGCCGAAGTTGCAGTAGAGGTCATCGGTATTAGCTTGCTGTCTGAATGAAGAACAGAGGCCTTGGACACTGGAGTCAGCTTAGTGGCTCTGGCTCCAGCTGAAGAGGCGACAGGCAAAAGGTCCGAAGGCAAAATGGAGGCTAGAGGCCTGGGGGACTCTGAAATGGTCTCAACCGAGGCCTGCAGTTGAAAATCCGTGGACTGCAGGGGCTGCAAAGACGCCTCACTGGCCGTCGCATGACTGATGACCATCTTAACATCATCCGAGGACTTAACCTTCTGAAGCTTGTCGCAGTCCTTATCCTCACTTTCTTGGGGATATCAGAAGCCTGAAGACAAGCGGACACCATACCGACAAACTTAGGCCAAACCCCAAAATGTTTAGCAGATTAAAGGAGGCAGAGAGATCACAATTTGGAACGTTGTGGTCAAGGCCTAAACAAATAAGGCAATATGAATGAAAATCTCTATGGGGATCTGCTTTCCACAGGTAAGACAATTATTAACTTTTTCTGACATTTGTTAAGGCATGAAAAGAGGATCCCCAATGGGGTACTTGACTGTAGTTGACTTCAACTTTGTAGTCGGAAACCAAAAAAGGTAAACTGCTGACTGGCACTCGTGCAAGAAATGCTTCTGTTTCGGGCTCCACGGCAAGGAAGACTGAGGAAGTGACGTTGGCTGCCTCCTTTTGTATCAGACGTCCTAATGCCCTTTACATCCGATGGCAACCAATGTCATTTTTACTTACCTTTGGTATTCTGGCCGATCGAGGGCTACCGGGAGCCAGATAACCCATTAATTAGGACTGCAACAGTGAAACACGGTGAACATCTAGCATCTTGTGGGCCAAAAAGGGGATTGTTATCCAAGGAACAGCCTAAAATCTTAGCTTTTAAATCTTTAGGGATTGGTTGGCGTCTTAACCAGGCATACCACCTAATGATTGAATCAGGGGCAGTTGCCTTGGAAGAGGCATCCACAGCATCATAGCTACATATTATACTGTGCTTGGCTATTTGAGAAGCCTGGGTCACTAAAGACTACATGAGCTGCTTTGAGTCTGGAGTTTGGGGCTCTGTGATGGTCTTGCTTAAACAGTCTAAGACTAACAGCAAGTATTTGCTCATCTGAGTTTGATAATTTATTGCCCAAAATCTAGGGTGGAGGAAGTACAAACTTTCTTGCCCCACCTGTCCGCTGCTTAACTGTCTTTGTCAATGGAAAGAACATTAGTGCTAGGTAGTAACTTGGCAGGTTTGTCCAAAGCCAGAGAAACTGTGGCAGGGTTCACCAAGGGATTTTTGTAGAGGTACTTGAGTTCATCAGGAACTCTGTCTAACCTATCTGGTCTTTTTGGAGCAGGGGGCTGAGACACTGGAGCTAAGGAATTAGCCTGAAAGGCATCCAGGGAAGCCTTCAGCACAGGTGGGACTGGAGGGGGATTGGGAGTGCCCATTTCCAGTAAACTGTAATATCTCTTTTGGACCTCAGACACCTGTTTGGACTGTTCAAAATGTTTCATCGTGGTCTGTAAGCTTTCTCCAAAGGAGACTTTTTCCAAGGAGGAGTTTGGAGAATATGAACCTCCATCTGAAAAAATCTGTAGGATGTGTAGTCTAGGGAAATATCTGAATCCCTATCTGGTTTCTCATTAGAAGAAGAAGAATTCAGTGTCTGCTTATGTGGTGTGGTTTGAGAAGTCACAAAAGAAGGGGACATTAGAGACGTGATCTCCTTAAAAAGCCCCTGAGAAAAATCATACTGTTCTTTTCCCTGGATGCAGAAGGCAATGTTGTTCTGCCTGCTTAAGCTTAGGAGGTTCTGAACCTTGGTGCATTTATACGAGACTTCTTCCTGCATAAGGATCTGAGGAAGGGCTGTCTGATACAATGATTCATGGTTCATTGGAGGGACTCAGTCATCTGCAAGGCCTCAGGAGCCATGCCAGCCTCTGATGTGGTCATAGTAGAGAACTCAGGAGAAGACGATTGGCATACCACAAGTTCAACCACCTCAGTGGATATGTCTGATTCCAAGATGACAGCTGGAGAATCCTCTCTTGGTCTCTTAAGTTTTTTCTTTGGCAGGAATCCTAGATCTAGGTGTTCCAACACATTGGATTGGGCCAAGCATTTTAAGAGGTTGGTTCTCAAGAAAAGTGTTAAGAGTGGACAGCGTAGACTGGAGGGTTTTCAGAATTAAAGACTATCAGATGGTACAAGATTTACAGTCATGTTCGAGGCCTAGACAAAACAGACATTCAGTGTGCAAGTCTTTGTATGGAATTTATCTACCACACTCACACTTACCCGTCCTAGCTGACAACTAATAATAATTAGCCAAAACAGACAAGAAATTCCCACCTACCTGATACAAAGAGAAAATTTTAAGGAATGGGTAATTGAAATAATTCAAGAATTATTAGAGAAGGTAGAAGTTTATTCAGCATGACAGCTAGTGAGTGGGATAAAATGAAAATGGAGTTTAGAAGCAGGGTAAAAATAAAAGAGAAAGAGATATGGTTAAGAAGTGAATGACAAAGGTTAAAGTACTATAGAATACGAGCAATCCCACAGAACAAGAAGAAGCATAAATGCAGGGGGCTAAAGAGAAAATAAGGGAGTATAATGTAATATGAATGTGTTTAGAAAGCTATTTTTTAATATAACTCCAGAACACAAAACTTTTAGCACAGTGACTTGGGCAACAATAAGTAGAAAGGTTTGTTTGTGAGCCTATAACAAGAAAAATAACCAGAGATCCTGTAGTGGTATTAGAGATATTCTTGAAATGTATGCACATTTGTATAAAGCAGAGAAATGTGGAAAAAAAAAGAAAGGGCACAAATGGAAATAGTTATGGGGCTCAACAACTAATAGTTAAAATTGGAGGAGATTAAATAAAAATGGTGATGTATAATCAATTTGCTGAAAAGTCTCCAGGATCAGATGGTATTCCCGTGGAAGTTTGGAATTTAGGAGAGAAGAATGATATAAATATCTGGAAGGTTTTCTTTAACAGTATTTTAAAAGGATGAGAAGCAACTACATCTTGAAAGAAATTGTGGTGGTTATTACCAGACCCATCAGACCCAGCTTCATATAGACTCATTTTACTTTTAAACCTTGATTAAGTGTTTATGTCTACACTAGCCAAAAGAATGGCAAAGGTCTTGTCAACATTGTTAGATATGGATCAATGTGGTTTTGTGGAGGGGAGGCAAAAATTTGACATTAACAGAACAAAGATGATCCAGAGTGAAACTCAATGTAAGAAAATACTGCTGTTGTTAGTGGGTCTTGATGCAGAAAAAGCATTCAAAAGAGTAAGCAGGGATTTTATGAGTAAGCCAATGGAAGCATTTGCATCCCTGATACAATAATAAGATCAATTAGGATATATGAAGGATTGTAGGCAAGAATTAAAGTCGGAGGGTCCCTCTCTGATACGCTGTGTTTGAAGAGAGGAACCAGGCAGAGTGCCTTCTTTTCCCTTTGTTTTATATTTAGAGCTGTTGGAAAAGGGAAGAGGGGTCTCAGAAAAGCAAGGAAAACACTGGCATGGTAATAAAGAAAAGCTGACTTTATTTACAGATTATATTATTTTGTACCTGGCAATGCAGAAAAGGATGTCTCAATGTTGTGCAGCATTTTGAGACAGTTCCAAGTCTTTGTGTGATATAGAATTAATGAAGAAAAAACAAAGGCTATAGCCATAAATCATGTACCCACAGATGAAGTGGTTCAGCAATACCCATATTTATGAGGACATAATAAAATTAAGCATTTAGGAGTCTGAATTAAAAAGACTTCTATAATGGCAGCTAAGGATATTTAGGAAGAGACTAAACTAAAAACAATACAAAAACTGAGAAACTGGAAATTCTTGTTTATTGATATGGGTAATAAGATGCAAGTAGTGAAAATGATTTAAGTCCCTATAGTTTTATATACAGGTCAGGCATATTTTTATCAAGCACAGAAGATGTGGACAATAATTAATAAAGAGTTGAACAAATTTATCTGGGAAGAGAAGAGGGCAAGAGTTAAGTGGGATAAGTTGATCCTTCCAACAGAACAAGGTGGTTTAGGTTTACCTGATTTGAAGGGATATTTTAGAGCTACACAGTTCAGGCTCACATACATAGCACAAGCAGATAGATGGTAGAATTCAAAAAGGAAAGGGATGATGATGTTGGGGGTATTCAAGAAATAAAGAGAGCGTGTGATTTTAAATGCGCATCCTTAAGGCAAGTAATAACTGTACAGAATGTTATATTCATAAAGCAGCATAATGTATTCTAAGGACTAAGTCAACACAAGACTAGAGAAAGGATAAAGACAAAGATATTTTGTCAGTAGGGATGACAGCAAGTAGAGGTACAGAAAATAGGCAAGAGCAGGCTGGAATTTAGTGTAGAAAACTGACAAAAAAAACAAGGTTTTGGGAGCAAATGACTAGAGTGGGGAAGGTAACAGAGAGGAATGAGACCAAGAAGACATCGGGACTGCAGGCTAGAGACTTTCCCTACAGGGATTGATCTCAAAGTATAGGTAAAGAAAAAGGGATAGAGGAATCTTAAGTAAAAGATATGCTCTGGTAGAGTTTTTAGGTGAAAATAGAAGAGAAGGGATAATTAGTGGGGCATATAAAATACTGAATGATAGCTATAAGAATCAGTTAGAGGAGAATAGAAAAAATTGGGAAGAGAGACTGGAAAAGCAATTTACAAGAGAACAATGAGAGGACATATGTTTGGCTGCCAACCAAGCAACAAAGTTCAGGAGGGTTAGCATTTGTCTTGAAAGTGTTTACATAGCTATTTTATACCACAAGCAGGTTTAAAATAATTTTTCCTCAGATAGATAGCAAATGTTGGAGAAGCGATGAAAGGAGAGATGTATCTGCAAACATATGTTTGTGGGAGTGTAATGAGCTGTCAGATTTTATTTATTTATTATTTCATTTATTGACATTTTATTACCAGGAAAGTCCAACTGGGTAGGAGCCATTTTCAGTGAAGGCCCAGGAAGAAAAGCTCCAAAGTATTACAAAATATTTAAAACAATAATTTTACAATCTTTAAAAATAATACTAAAAAAAAAGCAAGTATAATTTAAGTAATTATACCAAATTAGACATAATATGAAAATAAGTTACATGACTTTGAATTTAATATTTAGAAAAATGTTGTGCAGTTTATAGAGAAATTAAAGGCAAGTTAGTATAATACAAAATAATTGTAATATGAAGTGAAAGAAAAGCAGGCTTATGGTATATTTAGAAAGAAAGCCAGGGGACAGAAGTTGATAGAAGTAGGGAAGTGAGTAAGAAGGGAGAATAAGGAGGCGTAAGATATGAATAGGTTTTTATTCATACTTAGGGACATAGTTTATCCTGGTATTAAGCAAGAACAGCGACAGCTTTTAGCTAGGAAGTCTTTCAGAATGGTTATGAAGGATGGGAGAGAGGATACTGACCTGATGGATACAGGTAAAGGAGTTCTAGACCTTAACATCATGGTAACAGTATAGACAATGCCCAGAAGACTTGATAGGCTTGTGGACAGACAGGAGGTTTTTGTCATTGGATCGTAATGACCATCTGGGAACGTAGTCTGTTATTTAGTGCTAGACAAGCAGATGGATTCTGGGTAACTTTATAAGTGATAAGAAGTTGTGTATATGTTAGTCAATGGGGTAGTTCTAAACAGTTTAGGCTTTTTAGTGTTATACATTGATGGGTTCTGAAAGGGGTATTTGCTGCAAATTTAGCGACTTTTTTATAGCATTTGTCAAGTTTTGATTCTTGTGATGCCTAAAGGTTGGTAAGGATGGGAGTGCCATAAAGAAGTGTGAGGAGGAGATAAGTAATGGCAAGTGTAGTTTTAGCTGTGTCAGTGAGAAGGGTTTGGCTCTATAACACATCCCTAGTTTTTGAGGAGTTTTTCTTAAACAATTTTGTATATGGAATAAATAAATAAACGTAAGATTATCACTCAGTATCATACTTAATAATTTGGTATGAAAAGTTACTTCAATGGTTGTATTATCAAGAGATATGACTTTAATTTTTTTTATGAGAGGGGAATTTGGAGAAAAAGTAGTAGTTTGTGTTTTTAGAGTTGAGCATGAGTTTTGAGTGACAAAGCCATGTTTCAGTGTCTGTTTAAGCTTCCTGAGTAGTTTTGTGGAGGTGTGCCATGTTATCAGATGTCCAAATGAGTGTGCAGTCATCTGCGTACTGCATTAGATAGGCCTCTTGTGTAGATGTGTGGCGGATGTTGGTGAGCATGTTAAAGAAGAGGGGAGCAAGGAGAAAAGGTGGATCAACATTTTACTGACTGATATCTATTGGATAGGTGGCATTTGAAACATAGAACGGTAGGATTAGAGAGACCTAATTAGGACATTTGAAGTAAAAGTTTGTGTGACAAACTGTGTCAAAGTCTTTAGACAAGTCTAGAAATAAGGAAGACACTGGTCTTGAAGTTACCTCTATGTTTATTGACATTATCTATATAGGTAGTATCAGTTAGAAGTGCAGTGTTAATACTATGGGAAGGACAGAAGCCACATAATGTGGGAGATAAGAGTTCTTCCTGCAGGTGATAATTTAGCAACTGTTTTTGAATATATTTTTCAAGTACTTTGGCATGGGGGGATAAGATTGCCATAGGTCTAAAGTTGGTAATGTCTGTTGAATTCCCTCCTTTGTGCACAGGTATAATGTGTTACTTTTTCCAGAAAGAGGGAATGTGGAATTCCTAGACTGACCTATTTATAAGGATTGAGACAGGATAGGCAATGCTGCCAGCTGCTATTTTAAGGTACTCACTTGGATGGTCATCTGATGAAGAAGAGTATGGTCTGACTTTGTTTAAGTGTAGTCTTATATACGATGTGAGCAGATGATTAAGGATGAAAGTGAATGTGATATGTGATTGTTGGGCAGGATTAGGATTAGATGTTGGGAATCCCTAGTTAGAGATGCTATACTATCTATTAAATAAGAGTTTAATTGTATTGTGGTTTTGAGTGGTGAGTTACTGGGACAGAAGTTGGGGCTGGATTTTTGGCCAGGATGTAAGATTTCTTTAATGGCTGCCCAGAAAATTTTAGGGTTGTTTTTACTATTATTCTGAACGTTATTATAGCACAGTTTTTGTCTTCATTTATTTTCTTTTTAGTACAACTGGAAACCATTCCAAAGTTTTCAAGATATCATGGTGTTTTATATTTTTGCCATTCTTTCCATGCTTTTTCTCTATCATGCATTAACATTTTACTCTTTTTAGATAGCCAAATTGCATTATTTCTTTTTAATATTTTCCTTCTAGGAGGTGCAAGGCTATTTAGGATTTTCAGGAAAGTTGTACTGAATTCATTTACAGCATCATCTAAGGGGAAGACATTTAGGAAATTCCAATTAATATGTGATTGGGAAATAATGAATACTTCTGGGTTAAACTTGAAAAGGGTTGTGTGTTGTTTTATAAACATTCTCTGTTTAAGTGTATGTGTGAGATATGTGGTTGAATAGATTGGGAGATAACTGACGCAGTCAAACACTGTAACAGGGGTGGTATATTTGCTGGGGTCTGATTTAGGCTCCAGTCTAATAGGAAATTAGATGTCTTGCTATAATGTGTAGGGTTATTAATTAGCTGCACGAAACCAAATAAGTTCACACTAGATATTGGGGAGTTAGAGTTTATGTCCAACCAACTGACATTTTCATCACCTAGTAGTATTTTTTTCTTGCGGAATTGTTAAGGATATCCACTGTAGGATATCTTCCTGTTTAGCTGTACTATTGCCAGGAGGGATGTAAAGAACAGTAATACATATTTGTTTATAACTGTTTAATTTCAGGAAAGTAATAAGAAGCTCTGCTGAATTGAATTTTGGTATTGGTGTGTTGTAAAGGGAACTGTGGTAGTTGTTAGGAAAGCAATACCACCACCTTTCCTCTTACTACGTTCATTACAGATATTATAGCTGGAAGCTGTAATTTTGGAGTCATGTATGCTGAACTTAAGTGAAGTTTCAGTTACAGTGAGAATATCAGGCATATGTTGGGTAATCCAGGCATGTAGTTCAGCCATTTCATTTCTTACGCTTCTAATATTTATGGCAGCAAAAGTTAGATTACCTGGGTTGGGGGGATGACTGCTGTAAGATTATTGAATTGTCTTGATGTTCACTGTGATAGGTGGGGCCAGGACTTTGGTGAATCTCTCCTTCTAGAAGGATTTTAATATATTGGGGCATTATTGATACTTGTTAGACGCTGTCCGGTTTGATTCTCAGGTACAGCGTCTTCTGCGTAGAGACATTCGTGAATGGGTGTACCTTCATTGAAGGTTGTGCATCAGAGCTGGCAACTCAGCACGTAAAAGTCTACTGCCAATCATTAGCGGACCGGAGTTCCGCTGTGGCGACCCCTAACCAGGAAAAGCCAAAAGACACAACAAATTGATACTTGTTTTTGGAGAGTAGTTTTCCACTTAATTTTGTTTTGGTTTGAGTTGAAATAGAGTTTATCAGTCTATATTTTAGTAAAGTTGAAGTGCTCATTTAACAGATTTGGTGTGACATGTGAAGAGTACAGGGTAAAGAATGACTAGGTGGTTGGGACAGAGTGGAAGAAATGTTAAGCGCTAATATAGAATCATTGTAAATATGACAGCTGGCCCAGTAGGAAAAGAGATTTGGTGTGACATGTGAAGAGTACAGGGTAAAGAATGACTAGGTGGTTGGGACAGAGTGGAAGAAATGTTAAGCGCTAATATAGAGTCATTGTCAATATGACAGCTGGCCCAGTAGGAAAAGAAGAAATGAGGATAAGCTAAGGAGTAGCATGATTAATTAAAGGGCTCTATATTATTGTTGGCAGATAGTGGGGAAGTAGGGATCAAGAAGGAAAAGTAGCAGGGCAGTAAGATATTAAGTGGTGGTGGAATCTAAAAGCTAATAGAAGGTAACTAGGAAATAAGTATTTTTTATGAAGGAAGAGAGTTAGGTTGCCCTAGTGTCATCTCTGGAATGTAAGAAGGAATAGAGGAGTTTAAAAGGCTAGAGTATGAGGATGTAGTTAAAACTGGAAGAAATGAGGATTTATTTGGGAAAAACAGAAAATACAATGTAGAACAGATAAGTACTATTTGGGATGGTGTGTGCTTATGAATGAATATAGTCCAAAGCAGTATGGGAGGGAGAAAGGTAGTTGGAAACAGTGCTAAAAGATTTAATGATTGCTGTGAATTAAGTATAAAGAAACAGGAGTGTTTGTAGAATAATACTAAGGTTGCTGGTGGAGGGTTAGGGACTAACAGTCATTAGTGAAATGTGTATTTGGGAAGTATGATAGTAGAGTAAGACAGGATGGGTATGAACTGAAGTTACGCTTCCACCCTCAGGTCAAATTATAATACAGATTAGATCACTTTATACCCAGTACAAATCAATTAACAGAGAGGTACAAAATAGAACCAGTTTTCTTTCATTTCCTGGCACGTATAGTATAATCTATTGGTCAAGAGAAAGGACAGTGATCAACTTTTTCCAGCACAGGCAGGTATGTATTTGACTAGTTGACGTTACTACACAGCAAGTTAAATTTGCTTACATTGTACAATGAGAAAATTCTCAGTGACAAAGTTTGGGAGTTGGGCCTTGTGGTAGAGCTCCAGCAATATCGGGGTTGGATGTAGTGATCACAGGCTCTGAAGGGAAAGAAAAGAGAAAAACTATACTAAACTGTCATATTATATTGAGGCAATAAAGTTAATACTTATTATAAAAAGAGATGGAGGAAGGACCACAGTCAGAGCAAGAGAATGTGGGAAAAGTATAAGAGAGGTGAGATGATAATAGAGTTTATGAATGTAACCTCAAAGTAAGTTAGCAGGAGGTACTCTGATACACTGATAGAGAACCATAATAATACAGTGTTATTTATAGAGCAAGTTATCATAGCATATCACTACATTTATAAGCACAATATAAAACCATCACTTAGTAAACATGCATGGAATTAACCAGTACTTCAAAAGAGTGTTTTACACACAAATATATCTATATATAGCTGTCTATATATACACACACACATATATATATATATATATATATATATATATATATATATATATATATATATATATATATATATATATATATATATATATATAATGTGGATGTATCTCTCTCTCTCTCTCTCTCTATATATATATATATATATATATATATATATATATATATATATATATACATATTGAGGCCAGAGGAAGGGAAACCAGACCTGTTGAAGCTCAAAGGGAGCAATGAGATTGATTGTGCTCTTCAACTGTAATGCTTTCTGCAGAAGTTTATTTTTTAATTTATTTTATTTAAGATTTGTTTACCAGGAAATTCCAGCTGGGACAGAGCTCATTTTCATTGGAGGCCCGGGGAGAAATGCTCCAGATGCATGTCTTTAGAATGTGGGTGGAAACCAGAGTACCTGGAGGAAATCTACGGGAATGCAGGGAGGACATGCAGACTTCACACAGAAGGCACCACAGCAGAGAATCAAACCAGAGAACCTCTTGCTGCGTGGTGACAATGCTAACTGCTGCACCACTGCACCAGCCAAAGTTTGTATATTAATGGTGAAGTGGGGATAAGCATATAGGAGACCAGAGGGCCAATCATGGACCATAGCATCTCTCAGTGACTCTCTTTGTGGAGGGATCAGGGCAAAGAACCTGCTGCATTTGTTATTGAGGGGAGAAGCAAAAAGATCACAGCAAGGTTGACTCCATCAATGAAAAATCTCTTCCATCACTGGTTTGACCACTTATGAGGCATTAAAGTCGACCTGCTTAGTCTATCTACAAGCATGTTCGCTTTCCCCAGAATGTGCATTGCCAAAAGAAAATGACCTGATGTGATCACCCATTGCTACACTATTATTGTTTCTCAACATAATGAGTAAGATCTGGTTACCTCTGTTTGTTGATATACCAGACACTGACACATTGCTCATATGTATCACAATCACCTCTGAAGGTAGAACATCTTGAAAGGTCTGCAACAGTAATAGGACAGCTCTCATCTGCAGGACTATGATGTGCAGATTGGCCATTTCCAAGGATAACATACCTTGGACTGTCCTTCCCAAGAAATGTTCCCTCTCACCCAGTTTGGGAGGTGTCTGTGGTAACTGTGGCTATTGGTGGAGGGAGGACAAAAGGACAACCTTGGGATACTTCTTTTGAATTAATCCATCAAAGAAGGTACTTCTTGCAAACTTTGGAAATATGCACTGTGTCACTTAGATGTAGAAGTACAGACCATTGTACTGATAGAGTTTATTGAAGGACACGCATATGATACCTGACTAATGGGACCAGAGTTATTGCGGCTACCATTGATCCTAATGCTTTGAGGACTAGTCTTGCTGTTGGATGGGAAACATGACCTGAGACCTTAGAGTGCAAACTCTTGCTATAGGAAGCAAAGCTATTTGGCTGGGTGTGTCGAGATGAACACCTATGTACTCCAGGGTCTATGTAGGAAGTAAACTGTGATTTGGTGTAATTGACTATGGTGCCCACAGAGTGTAACAACTGGAGCAAGTCATCCCTCACTTGAATCATTAGATGATTGCATGAGACAGTCAGAAGCCAGTCATCTAGATACAGAAAAACCCAGAATCCTAGCAGTCTCAGGTGAGCCGCTACCACCACCATGCATTTGGTGAACACCCTGGGGGTTGTGGTGAGACCAAAGGGCAGTGATCTGAAGTGATAATGGCTATCTCCCAGTCAGAAGAGCAGGTAAACCCAGAATCCTAGCAGTCTCAGGTGAGCCACTACCACCACCATGTATTTGGTGAACACCCTGGAGGTTGTGGTGAGACCAAAGGGCAGTGATCTGAACTGATGAGGGCTATCTCCCAGTCAGAAGAGCAGGTATCCTCTTGAGCATGTGTTCATTTTGCTATGATAGCATGCATCTTGAAGATCTATTGAGCACATCCAGTTATCCTTTCGTAGGAGAGGTAAAATGGACTGAACTGTGATCTGGAACTTTGAATATTATACATACTGGATGAGTCTGCTAAGATCCAGAAATGGTCTCAAATACCCCATCTTCTTCAGCACTAAAAAGAATCGTCAGTAAGGTCTAGATCCTTGTTGGTCTGGTGGGACTTTCTGCATGATTCCTTTTTCTAACAGCTTTTCTATATCCAAGGCTGCAGCCTCCCTCTGATTGGGTGGAACATCAAGGAACTAGTCATCTTTGTTGATGGAATTTCAGAAAATAGTATGAAATAACTTCTGGATATAGGTTCATAGGTTCATAGGTTCATACTAGGCTATCTGCCCGAGGGGCATTTTAAGTGCCTAGCTCTCATTTAGCTTGGCGCTA
This sequence comes from Protopterus annectens, assembly GCF_019279795.1. Lineage (NCBI taxonomy): Eukaryota > Metazoa > Chordata > Ceratodontiformes > Protopteridae > Protopterus > Protopterus annectens. The sequence continues at coordinate 522,930,793 of NC_056736.1, forward strand.
CACTTTAGTTTGAGGAACTGGGAACTATATTTTGCTGTTTGCTGTGCCTCTGTCGAGCAGTGACACTGAGGTGGGGTATATCCTCCTCTCCCATCCCCATCCCATCCTTTCTTCAAGGCCCAAGAGGTGCTCTGCCTCACTGTGCCCGGGATCTGTTCTGTCAGCATAGGAGTCTTTGGGTGATGTGATGAATCTATCCCCTCCATCACATCCTATTAATAGCCAGGGTTAAGTCTCCGCCTCCGCCCTCTCCCGATGATGGTTTTTGAGGTTTTTGAGGTTTCATCATCAAATCTGCATCTGGCATTGCCTTGTATGCTAGGGTCAGGTCACCCTGAGCAGCCAAAAGCTGAATAGAAGCGCGTTTGTTGCTCTCAGTCGTTCAGCATAGGATAGATGAGACCCTTTATCCTTTTGTGGTGATTTTTTGTGTTCTCCAGCTGCTGTGCTGCGCTGCCGCTGCTCGGGTCAGATACACATATACATTTCAAATGGGTACTCAATGGAGTGATGAGTAAAGATGAGTGAAGGGGAGACTATAGATGAGAATCTCCTTCATGAAGATGAGGGCAATGTAAGGTGGGCAATGAACTACTTTAGTTAAACATAAGTGTCTTGATGTAGAGAATATCAACCTACTACCCCCAGGTCCCTGATAACTTCTTTCTCCTTCTGTGGATCTTGTCATGCTTGCCTCTATTTTAACCTTGTTTTTTAACCTGGGTTTTCCCGGGCATTTTTTTTACATTTTTTTTAGGCGTTAACTTCTGGCACCAGTTATTTCACCAGTTATCCGACTTCTTTGAGATGTATCTGTGTCAGATCTGTTCAGATGTGTTGCTTTCAGTAGCAGTTTGCAGCTTTCTAGGTCATCTGTTAACTTTGTTGTTTTCCCTCCTGTGTGTGCCAAAGTAGAAAAGTAGATGCTGAACAAGAGTGGAGTGGGGACTGAGACTGTGGGACAGGCTGAGCTTGACAGAGTGACAGGCTTTGACATGGACATGGTCCTGTCTGTTCTGTCAGTTGCCATCACCAGCCTCAGTGCAACCATTAAGTGATGTGTGATTAAGCTGAACATTTAGCTGATAGATTTTCAATGATAGGAGGCCCGTAGGAGTATTGTATCAAGCCTTCGAGGTAGGCCCTAATGGACTGCGGACTGCTTCAACTCATCAAGTGACTGTTTGGTGAAGAAAAAGTCAACCAAGTTTTAAAGGCATGATCTGCTGCTGACAAAACAAAGGTTGGTTGGGATCCAAAGTCTGCAAATTCCAATGTCTTTTTTTTATGAGGTCCATTATGATCCTCCCCATGCTGCAGATAAAGGCCGGCCTGTCAATGGGTAATTACCATGACAGGGGGAGGCAGGCACACCAAATGGGACCTGCCACAGTTGCAGTGCAAGCCACCCCTGGGTGGGTATGTAGAGGTAAGTAAACTAATAAAAAAACTGCTTTAGCTGTGGCTTCTAATCACCCTCATTGAGTTCAGGGGACACCACACGGGACACCATCTGGTCCATGGATGCTGATGCTTTGCTTTTTGGAGAGCAGTTCAGGCTTGGGCTTGATATGGATATGTTTGGGGGCATTTGGTTGGTGGGATATCTCTCTCCTTGGGGGGGGTGAGAGTTGAGAAGTATGAACCTGTCAGCCAGTATGTTAAGCAACACTGTGATCAGTAATCTCATCACATTTTTCTACATAGCTGTTAGTTCTGTATCTGGGAGTTTCCTCCTTCTAAATATTTCTAAAGATTTGCTTAAGGATTGTTTTTGTCTTTTTTTTTGCTTTTTTCCTTTTCTCTCGAATTTTATTTTTTTATGATTTTAGCTCTCTCTTTTTTTTACTTATAGTGATCAAGGTCTACCTTGTCCTTTTATTTCATCCAGTAGACTTTTAGTTTTGGGGTCCTTTTGTTTTATGTTTTGTTTCCACCAGACTGACTAGTTCTGACTTTGCTTTTTTGGTGTTTAAGAGTCTTTTGCCTGCCTGCCATTGGTGCTGCATGTGCGTGTTCTAGGTGCTGCTAAGGGAAGGTATCAGGTGACCAGCGGCTTGAGTACTGTTCGGGGCCTTAAAGGAGACCACAAGGAGACCACACTAGTCTTTAGAAGTGTGAAGTCAGTCTTTTACTGTGGTCCTTTTATTTCTTTGGGGTGATGGGTGGGGTGGGAGAGCCAGATCGTGATGTGATGACCACCAGTGAGGGGTATGTTGAGTGTATACTTCCGGTGTTGAACATTGTGCTCCCATGTTCATGATGATGAGATGAGGCATGTTATCTCCTCTCTTTTGGGAATGGTGACTTGTTGTTCCATGGTCCAGGAACTTTGGGCTTTTTGTACTTGCTGTGTGTTAGTGTTCCCAGTTGTAGTCAGTCTATGTTACCCAGTATGATGTGAAGTCACCTAGTATGATGGTGTTTGGTGATACATTTATCCTGGAGTGTGATTTCAGGAAGTGGGAGGGCAGAGACAGGTTTGTAACATGCTACTTAATGCTACCATATCTGCTCACGCATTGCCTACTTAATTAATTCTCCTGATGCTGTCTCTCATCATCAGTGGTGAGGTGCGGGGTTCCTGTGGGGATACCCTATATGAATGGCTTGATATGCTCCTTATTTTGTATGATATTGGGTGTGGGTGAGGTGATAGCGCCAACCTGAAACCACAGTACAGCTCCTTGTACCTGGTTCCACTTAGACAAGGTTTCTGTCATGCTATGAACTAGATGAAGGGCATCGCATTGGGGCATTGGTATTTGTGCACTTGGGATTTGTTCTTCAGGTTAGTTTTTAGTTGTTTTCTTTTTGTGTTCTAGGCGGTAGAATTAGGGTTTGCCTAAAAGGCCACAAAAACTTAAAAAGTGGCAGTGCCACAGATATGATTTTATCCAACCAAGTGTCTTTTGTGATGGATGCCAAGGGTGCAGAGATAAGCACCCCCTGACTGCCTCAAGAGTGCAGCAATCAGGTAATCCTTCAGGAGCACTGGTAGGGTGAGCCAGAGAAGGTACTTGTAAAGCCCTGGTTCTGCAGGACACCTCTGCTATGAGGGAGGTGCCTTCCATTAGACCCCCCCCCCCAGGAGGAGCTATCTCCTTGTGACTCCTGGAAAGGCCCTTGGGACTTGCAGATCCACATCTTTCTACTGCTTCACTGATTCCTGGAGAAAGATCTCTAAGGAGTAGAAAAACTAATCCCAAAAGCAAACAGAGTGTTTCCATCTTGTTCACTTCTGGAGTGTGTTTCTTTAACTTGGGGCCAAACAACAACAATCTTCCAAAGGGAGTATTGATGAATTAAGACTTGAAGGGCTCCACAAAATCACATAAACTCATCCAGGCAAGCCTCTTGAGCATGATGCCTGAACTTGCAGCCCTAGCTGTACCCTCAGCAGCTTGAGAGATTAACCTCATGGACACACTGGAAATGGACTATAGGGTGGCCAGCTATGAAGAATCCTTCATTTAGTTCTCCATATGGGCCCTGAAAGGGATCTGAAAAGCTCATTGATCAAATTCCATTGTGGTCTTTTGAAATGTGTCAAATAATTCAGAGATCAAAGGGCAAATGTCGCTGAGGCATAAATATGCTTGCCAAACCTGGACAATGCCTTTGACTCTCTTGACTCTCTATTATGACTGTGAACAGATGAGCTCTGTTTTACAAGCTCTAAGTGGCAGCTGCCACCACCATGGCATCTATAGGTTCATAGGTTTATACTAGGCTATCTGCCCTAAGGCATTTATAAGCCTAGCCCAAAGTTTTGTGGCTTACGCCACCCCTTATATGAAAAAATACTGTGCCCATTAGTTTGTTGTGCCTCTGTCCAGCAGTGACACAGAGATGATTCCCGGGGTAAACCTACGATCTCCCATCCACAGGTCAAGATTTCTCTTGAACAGAGCCAGCGAGGTGCTCTGCCTCACATGGACTGGGATTTTATTCCACAGCATAGGGAGTCTCTGAGTGATAAATCTATCCCTCCAGCACGTCCTGTTTATATCCGTGCTAAGGTTTAAGTCGCTTGCTCTAGTGGTTTTGGTGGATTTGGATTTTTTGAGGTGGAGCATGTTCATTAATTCCGGGTTGGACATGGCCTTGTATGTCAGGCACATGTCACCTCTAAGCAGACGGTATGTGACTGAATAGAGCTGGAGTTTCTTCAATCTGGCAGCATATGACAGATTTTGGAGTCCCTTTATCCTTTTGGTGAGGAACTTTTGGGGTCTAATTGCTGCAGATGTCGGGTGAGATACATCTTGAATGGGGCATTGTACTCGATCATTGGTCTGATAAGTGAAGAGTACAGGGGAACAATGACCTCACTAGATCTGGATGTGAATCCCTTCATGATCAGGTGGGCAATGTAGAAGGTCTTTCTAACCACTTTAGCAACGTGAGTGTCAAAAGAAAGGCCACTGTCAACCTGGGTCCCCAGGTCCCTGATAACCTCTTCTGTGCTTAGTGGATTGCCACCTATATGGTAGCTTGGGGTTACCTTGTTTTTCCCGAAGGGTATGACTATACATTTTTTGGCATTTAACTTCAGGCCATAGCTCTGGCACCAGCTATCTGTTTCCGTGAGTCCCTTCTGAAGGATATCCGTGTCCGATGTACTTTCCCCTATGGCGCCCAGTTTGCAGTCGTCTGCAAACTTTGTCAGCCAAAGTCCTCCCATGTTGGCCTGTACTTCTGAGAAGTAGATGCCGAACAATAGGGGGCCAAGGACCGAGCCCTGTGGGACACCACTTGTGACCAGCTTAGAGTCTGACATAGCGCCAGCAACTCTAACCCTGTGGGTTCTGTCCTTAAGCCAGAAACTCTATGGAAACTCTTTTGCTCCAGTGGGCTCTATCTTTAGGAGGAGATAGAAACTTGTTGTTTCTCTTAGGGATAGGTTCTGTTGTATTGAGGTTCCTTCCATGCTCGGCATGAGATAAGATCAATTAACTCATCACCCAGAGGGACCACACAAGGCATAGCTGGGTTAGCCCCAAAAGCCTCCAGAAGAACTGACTTCTCCTGAGAAGGGGTATTGGAAGACCACCCACCTCTCTGTTTAAGGAGTTCTAGTATATCTCTAAAGGAGACATCTCCAAGGTGGAGATCTTGGGGAGACCCTTGCTTTTCATTAAAGTCAGTGTCCTCTGTGATAGATTCCTGTGGAGAATCCAGGTGTCTCCTTCTGCACATTCCCTTCCTAGAGACCTCATCAGTGGAATGGACTGGTGAGGTGTCAGAAGGTTAGGAGTCCTGTATACGGATTGGCTGAAGGCTGCAATTGGGTGGCTTTCCTGGTGAAGTAGGCATGATAAGATCAGTGCTCAGAGTCAGTGGAGGGAAGACAGGATTTCTAGATGGCAAGGATTTTTTTTCTCAGAGTAAGGAGAAGACCCTCTCCACAACCTCAAAGGCAAAGGGTTCAGAAGAAACAGCAGCCAATCACACAAGAGCAGTGGCCTCCAGCACCACCCTGTGGAACCCCGTAGAATCCAGCCTTGAGGAGGGAGTCAGAGCCAAACTATCTAACCATAGCACTGAGAGGCAAGGTCAGCTCCAACAACCAGAGTTAATCCAAACCTTCTGGAGCTTGTGCCGACACTTCTGTTCCCAGAATCCTCCTTCTCTGAAGCGGTCAGAGCAAAATGACTCACGGAAACTGTCAGAGTCAAAGAATGAATGGTTTTCAGATCTGATGAGGACATTTTGGAAGATTTAAGATCGGAGGTCTCCAAAATCATTGATCAGACTGGAGAAGGAGAAGTGACATGATGTTGGAATAATGGCAAACTCATAGGTTTTCATGTGAGATGGAGACAGAATAACTCCCATCTGAATTTGAGCCCTGAGAAACTTCCTCATCATCATCCCTATCCAGTATTAGATGGTAGCCTGAGAATTCTTTAGGAGCCTCCTGTAGAAAGGTTGAATGGAGCCAAAGAGAAATCAGATCCAGTGGAAAAAAAGAGGTGATTGGATTCAAGAAGACCAGGGTCTTGATGTAGTTTGATCTGAAGAAGGTGTCGGATCCAAAGATTTTGACACTTTAGCCAATGGCTCTAGCATCAGAGACGGCTGGGGAGAATGATCAGGGGTCCATTTCTTGGACTCCTTTTCTTTAGGTGCTGAGTCAGACTTTTTTTTATCTGTTTTTCCTAAGAGGGTTTGAGCCCCATCCAAGAAAGCTACAGCAGAAGGGAGCAAACCTTTTAGAACAAGCTTATTCCTCCTGTAACTTAAGGCTCGGGAACTGAACCTCAAATGAATAGAACAATCCAAGTGGAAATGGGCAGCTCCTAGACAATATATACACTCCTTATGGGCATCTAAGTTAGGGATTTTATGCCGACAGGAGGTGCACTTTTTGAAACCTGTAGGTTTGTCAGTCATACCAGAAGCTAATTATTTCTATAAAAAGAAGAAAAGGTAACTTTTTTGCAGCAGCAAGTCAAATTCTTTTATTTACCCGCTGTTAGGGCATTTCTCACTTACCATTGCTGGTATTTACTTTTAAAAAAAAAAGGAAGTCCACTTCCCAAATCTGTTCAGTGACCTAGATTCCCTATTAGAGGGATGAACAGATGTACTTTCTTTGCAGAGTTCCTTTTCAGTGGCTGCCACTATGACCACAGTATCTACCAGGGGACCTTTACGCTAATATGTCTTTTCTTTAGGAGCTGTTAAGATCTTGCAGGGCTCCTTTCATATTGGGTTTGTTGTGTCAGTTCCTTCCAACCTCTCTGAGCCATCAAATCAATGAGGGCATCAGGAGGGGATATCACCCAGCCAGCTCCAAAAGCCTCCAAGAATACAAATTCTTCTAGGAAAAGTGTATTGGTAAATCAACACCCCCTCTTCTGTTTCATCAATTCTAGGGACCCCTCCCCCTTATTCAGTCCCTGTATCCACAATACAAGAATAAGCAGTACTGTTAGATATGTTAGAAAAGTTAAGATTTATCTAAGGGCTACAAAGAATGTTTTTTAAAAAACTTAAACAGAATACCTAAAGGATAGAACCCGAAAGGGACTAGTCACTAAAGTACAAAATTTAACTATAAAGAGGAAAAGGTTTTCTTAGTTTTACTATTTTTACAATCTACGAACAAGGGTAGGTATGGAAAGTTAGTTTAAACTAGGACACTGAGGAAAGTGAAACAATTTTTATTGACTTATTGTCACTTAGAAGTGGAGATTAGAGCTTCTTGAATCACATAACCTTTTGGTTCATGTGGCAAAAGAGATCAGAGATATTCAGGAAGAAGCAGAGAGGGATTTTGTGTAGAGGAGCTGTCAGGGCCCTGGATCCATGTGTTTGGAAGTGCTGAGACTGGATCCATGTCAGATCTGAGACCGATCTGTTGCATCAGATGAAAAAGGACATCAAATCCTCAGTTAATTCACCTGGCTCTACAAGCTTTATTGTAGAGTACTCAACAGCCCTAAAGTAGAGTTCATGTGAAACTTCACAATTTTATTCTGTTTCTTTAGCATGCAATATTTTCTTAAAGTGTCCCTTTTAGTAAGTTGCTTACAATGATCAAACATCCCAGAATTATTTTTTTTACTGTGCATTTAAAAATGCAATATCCCCAATTCCTGTTCCTTGAAATAAACTATTTCTGACTCTGTTTATATTTCTGTATTGTACTGTAGTGTCAGCATCATATGATGCTTTTCCTTTTTTTTCAAGGTTGTGTAACTGTAGGTTTAATTTATGCATTGCAGGACTTTGTCCTAGTGCAAAAAACATTTTTTTAGGACTGTCACCTGCTGATTTAATGGGTAATTATTTTTCATAATGCTTAACATGTTAGGTTTACAGCCAGAGGGCTGTGTTTCAACTTCTCTTAGGAGACTCACTGTATTAAATAGACATTTTTTTTAAATGCCACAATACACAAATACATCAAAATCTGAAAATGCAGTTTTAGAAATTTAGGAAACCATTGTTAATATTTTACTAGTGTAAGTGAAATGCATAGTCTTGCACTTATAGGGATGTCCTACAAATGAAATGTTTGACAAAGGGAATGGTGTTTGCTTCTGAGATGATACAATACATACTGATTACTGCAAAAATCAACTTTGCTTGAACATTATTAAATACTTCAAAAGTGCCAGAAATGTCAGCAAGCTTGCTAGAAGTAAAATATTTTTTTGTGTACAAGATTAAGTGTGTATTTAAGTATAGTGTCAGTGAAATAATCTGCAAACAATGCTGAAACAGAAAACTAAGGAAAGTCTCTGATTTCAAAATTAAGAATAGGGTATAGTCACTGTTAAGGGAGAAGCACAAACACCCCCATCAAATTTAGCTAGGTACAAAATAAAGCTTGTACAAAGCTGTCATCGGAAGAATAGTAATTAGGAATTTTAACCACATAATTTAGCCAGAATTGATCTCTGCTAAACACTGTTATGAACACAATAATAAAAGTAAGACAGTGAGGTATATACTTTAAATCTTAAATCCTTAAAAATGCCCTTTCTCCAAGTTTAACAACAGCACATCATCTGAAAATAGCTCTGGATATTTAATATTCCATCAGGTGGGGTAACTATGGTGTAACTTTTAAAACATTCGGGTCTACTTTAGGTAAATGAAAATGCAATCTCGCGAATGCTCATATGAGCAAATAATCATAACATCAGAAGTGGTATTTTGGGATTGCAGTACAGTGAAGAGTGGGATATTTGCCCTTTCCTCACTGTAGTGCGACCTTGGCGTAAGAATATATATATTTAGCGGGGGGGGGGGCACAGCCCCCCACAATACAAATTTCAATATTATGATTATGAAGCTAAATACTGAAGACTAGGTAGTCTAGGAGCATAGCTCTTGACTTTTACTTTGAGAAATATGGACAAAATGGAAAATAATTAGGGGAAAAAATAAATTATGGTCACTTTTCAAATGCTGGTAGCATTAACTTAGAGCTTCTCAAAATTATTTCCAGCTTTTGGAGAGAAGGTGCAAAAGTTTAAGAATAATAGAGACATACCTCCAAAATATAGATAATTTTGAGTTATAACTAGACCATTTTCTGCAAACCAGTGTCTATAAATACAAGAGCATATCTGACAATGTCATAATTCTATAATCGGACTTTTATCCTTTTTTCTTTTCTGTTCCGCCTATATGCTTGTTGACTGTCTGATAAGCTGCTACATTCCTAATTGTCATTCAACAGAAAGAGACAGAAAGCCAATTACAGCTCAGCTGTCAAACAGGCAGCCTTGAAAGGGGATTTCTTTACTTACTACACATCCTAACTCAATGCATGTCATGGTTTTCCAAGGTTAAGTATACAGTACATGCATGGTAACATCACTAACTTTTGAGTGTGACACATCCCCTCAGTCTTGCCCACTTCTCATAAGTAAGCAGCTCCAGTTAGGTCTCTAGTCTAAAGTGAAGTTGCAAAACTGGGAGATATAACCCTGACACAGGTCCGTCAACTTCATCCTCTTAAAAAGTATGAAAAGTTATGCCTCTTCATTCCTATATGTCCTCAGCAGCTCCTTTTGATTTGGCTAGGAGTGATTAGGTAGCCCTCTGCAAGTGGAAGTGAGATTGGACCTTTCTTTAAAAATATTGCCAATGAATCTTGTATTAGTTTTCAATAACCGAGTCACTTGACTAAAAATGTCTGTGCGTGATGCCATTTTCTATTAATGACTGTTTGCTTTGCGGTGCAGGGGGTGCTTGTAGGAGAATGACCAGTGATATTTTGATTATAAACACTAGGGGGTACAGGATGCACAGATCTCTACATGAGGAGGAACTTTGCCCATCATATTATTATTTTATATGCTATCTACTGAACAGGCTGTGTATGTTACAGGACTTGTACAGTAGTAATGGTTCATTAGGGATAGGGATCTGTGAGGTATTTGACATAAATTGCATGGACACTCAACTTACGGAACAGTTTACTGAGTCACTATGCATTATTCAAGTGCAGTGTTGCCTGCAGGAAGATAGAGATATAGAATGTATACTGATGGAGGTCACTCTGCTCAGTGAATTTTCTGAGATAGTATATATTAATTCATGCACACATGTATGTATGAAAATGGCTTATGGCAACATTGGGTAGATACCAATGCTCCATTTCAAACCACCTGCAAAGCATGTTAAAGTCACAGCTTTAAGAAATTCCAACAATTTTCAAATGTGACCACTGCTGATATGAACTACATTTACTGGTTGCTCGTGCACCTTAAATATACCCAGTTGGCAAAAAAAAAAAAAAAAGTTGTGATCAAACAAGTGTAACATGCTTAAGTAAATTGTTACAAAATATACATACCCTCACATAACCATCTGCCCCAACAGTAATGAGTTCTCCTTCATCAAGGAAAAACTGGTTGATAGGACCTGCATGACACGATCTACGTCCCCTGCGACAGAGCTCCACTTTGATAAGGCCACCTTCCCAAAGCAGCAAGTTCCCCCACTCTGAACCTGAGACAACCTGAAAAAATACAGCGTTTCTGCATTATTCACATGTTGTTTTGATAAATCAGACTTCTTATAATTTCTTAATATGAGGGGAATAAAAATACGGAGTAAAAAAATGTCATCTAGTCTTTAGAGGATGCCACTAAATATAGTATTAGCAAAGATAAATACAGTAAAAGAAAAATGTTATTCCCCAACTGCAGGTCTGGTACAGCAGTTTTAGGATGGTTATGCATTTCCTATCAAGGAAACATCATGCTTTGAAATTACAGCTAATTTATAATGAACAACAAAAGGCTCAGTAATATATAGAAGACTGTAAAGACCTTTCCATCAGGCAGCTCCACATATCCCTCAATATCAGTGAGTGCTGTTTTTCCAAACCTCCCAAGTTGTCCTTGCAGTTTTAGGCCAGTGAATGTACGTGCCATCTTCCAAAATCTGCAAAAATGCAACATATTAGCTTAAACTTCCATTACTGATGACAGTGACAGCACTTAAAGTGTACAGGTCACATTAGAAAGTAACTTTGTTTCTCTATTAATTTCATTTCGTAGAACTAAATGAAGATTATACTGTGTGGCTGCATTTTTCTTTAGTTTCATTGCTTACTCTGTTTTTCACTAAAACCATACCCACAAAATAATGTCACGGTAGGCACTGGGTACTGATTTGAATACAGCTGCAAAGCATTTAGGTAAACAAAAATAACATTTCTTTAGAAGAGCGACTTCTTACTTACATTGTGGTTTCACTACTACATCATCACATGTTAACTTTTACAGTGAAGTATTCTACTTGCAAAAGCTGGTTGATAATGTGTGGTTTTAGGAAGTAAGCTACTACTGATGCATCTAGCATGAGGATATAGCAGTTTACTCATTTGTTTAGGTAATGAGGCATTGTGGGATCAGCAATTTTAAGGTCTGAGGAAAGATTTAGAGGGCTGTCCTTATTAGCAAAATAAAATGCAAAAACAACAAATGTTTTAACTTCAGAGGTTTGTTGCTTACTTTTTCTACAGAACATGACCAATACTCTTTAAGCATACTCTACAAAAATCAAAAGATGAAAGCAAATCTAGTAACTGTGATTTTGAACATGTATGACCTGTCTCACTCTTTTTTGTATATATCTATTCACTTCACTGGATATTAGACTACAAATATACAAGACAAATGAAAAATAAAAAAAATATGAGTTAACATATAATTTAAGCCATGCAAGATCACCAAATTGCAAAAAAGAATAGCAATGATAGAATTCTATTTGTGAACCCTGCCATTCGAAACAATGTATAACAAAGCTGCAATACTAATTATTTACATTATAGTACAGTAGAGAACTCACCTAGGTAGATTTAATTGTTAAGAAGACCTGAATATGCTTTCAGGTTTAGTTGTGAAGTAGAGTTGATTAAGTCCTACTTTTCTGTAACAGTAGTTGTTCATATTCTTCACTGCCTCAGTGCCATTTTGGGTTTTCTGCCAAGGTAACACAGTACTGGCCAGCTTTCAAAAGCTCATACTCCCCCTCCCGCTCTTTTCCTGTAACAGTTGATTGGCTAAGCATATCCCGAGGGGGAAGCCTTTAGCTGGCACAGGAAGAAAGTGCTCAGGCTTTTTTGCTTCCACAAAGGTGGAAAGAAAAGTACCTGAAGAGTGACTCCTTTAACAAGAGTAAATTTGCAGCCAATTACAATACCATCAAAATCACATCCAACAACAACTGAATCAAAGAGGTTGAAACCCACCTCAGCTATGCACAATCTGGGGGACAGTGGGTGGATGCTGCCACTGAGGCAATGAGGAATAAGAACGTCTACTGTTACAGGTAAGTAGGACTTGTTCAACTGTACTATGCTAATCATTCCAACAGACTCAGTGGCATGTTGGGTAGATTCACAAAGCTTACCTTACTGAGGAGAGGAAGGATAAGGGTCCAGGAGCCCCTGGAGAAGGATCCTAGCAAAGACTGCTCTAGACCTTGAAAAGAAATCCAGTTTATAGTCCTATGTGAAGGTATGAACAGAGGACCAAGTTGCTAACTGTACACTGTTTCTAGAGTCCGTCACTTTCCAATATGCCATCAAAAAGGATAAGGCCCTAGTCCATTGAGCCTTAACCTTGAAAAAACTAAAACAGGCAAATACACCATAAATTGAACTAATAACTGGGAAGGAGGTGTACCTTAACCTTGCCTGGAAGAGATCTACCATTGTGGCAGTAACACAAAACAAAGCAGAGGAAAACCATTGTGCAATAGTTTGCTTAGAGACAGGTTGCCTTTCTAAGATCTTGTATTGGAGACAAACAGCTGTTCAGCATTTCTAAAGGCCGTTATTCTGTCAAGGCAGTACCGGAGTTGTTTGTGTGCATCCAAGGTATGTAGAATCTTTTCTTCCTTGTTTTTTGGATCAAAATAGAACACTTGGAGATTGATGGCCTGATTCAAGGTAAATTCAGAAACAACTTTAGGCATAAATGATGGATTAGTACATAACACAACCCTGTCCTTGTGAAAAATCAAATAGGGTTGGCCGACCATGAAAGCTTGTAGCTCAAAGACTCACCTTGCAGATACCAGAGCAATAACTATAATAGTCTCTCAAGTAATGAACCATAAATCGACCTATGAGGCAGGTTCAAAAGGAGGTAAGGTCAATTTTTCAGGAACAAAGTTGACATCTTAGGGGGAATGGATTTACTTTTGAGGGAGGTGTCACATGCAGCACTCCTTTCATAAACTGTTTGATCACAAAGAAACAAATGAGGGGATCCATGGGCAGGCAAGTTAAGACAGCTACAAGATGCACTTTGATAGAAGCCTATAACAAACCATTTCTAAGCAGCTCCCACAAATATTTCAAATCCAGAGGGGTCAAAACCCTTTCAAGATCTCTGTTATTAGCTAGGCATCACCTGGAAACCTTCTTCCTCTTATAAACTTCAGATTTTTCTAGTTGCAGGTTTTCTTGCCTCCTTAAACACCTGCTGCACATCCTCACAACAATTACCTAAAAGGTATCAAAATAGAACCATCTATGCTGTCAGTTGTGATTGCTCTAAAATCGAGTGTATCATTAGCCCCAGACGCCGTGTGAGCAGATCTAGTCTGTGAAGAAGCTTGTGTTTTGCTCTGATGGAATGAATGAGGCCTGAGGAGACTGAGAATGTTGTACAGGCAGTTCCCATGCCATCACTACCGTCCAGAAAAGTGGATATAACCTTGTACTCCCATGCGTGTTCAGGTACCACATCACAGTAGTGAAGTCTGTGACCAACAGAAGAAGACAAAGAGTCCATAACTGATGAAGAACTTTTAAGGTATACTTTGGCATGTCCTAAGCACCTCACAAGCCTGGCACTTGAACTCCCATGGACACTGCTCCCTATGCAAAATCTGAAGAGTCCATTTGAACAGATTGGACTGGGGTCTGAAAAGAGAAAGTGATGGAGGTGATGGGTCCAACAATTCTTCAAATATCATTTAATTTTTCTCATGTGTGGTCTAGTGAGGAGTATCATGAGGATCACTGATGCCATGAGGTCTAGAATTTTGAGGAACACTCTTGCTGAGACCACTTCTAGAAGAGAAAAAAAACAGGAAAATGCTTTGATAAGTCACAAATTGCTGTTCTGTCAGGAAGGCCATCCTTTTTAATGTGTCTATCCAACCCCCAGGAAAGCAGTTTCCTTGAAATGATGTAAGGAAGGACTTTTGAAGATTCAACTTGAAGGCCAGGTGGGGAAAAGAGGGATGCAGCCTTGTCTAATGACTCCAAGCAGCTGCATACAGAATCTGCACAAATCAGGAAGTCATCTAAATAAAGAAAATATGGATGCCTAGGGTGCTGCAAAAGGCAACCACTGGGGCCAGACACTTTATAAACACTCAAGATGCAGTAGATAGCACAAAGGGTAATGCAGAAAATTGATGATGTAAGCCAGACACAGCAAATCTCAAAAACACCCTGAAAATGGGAGCAATAGGAATGATGATGATAAGGGACCTTGAGATCTAGAGTCACCATGAAGCAGTGCTCTAGAAGTAATGTTAGAACCAACTGAATTTTCCAACTTTTACAAAGTTATTTAGAAAGGACACATTTAGAATGAGTCTCCAGGAGTGCTCCTTTTTTGGTACCAAAAAGAATCTGGAGTAAAATCCTTTGCACTTGTGTATCACAGGCAATGGTTCTATGGCCCCCACTTGTACATTGTGATGGAGCACTGCAGGAACTATTCCGTCTTGTCTGGTGGGTGTGGGGGAATTGCCCTGAAAGGTGGAGGATTTTTTATACACTGCCAAATGTATCATCTCAGAATTATTCTCAGAACTCATTTGTCTAAGACTACATCCAGACTGGCTGCAGGGTTGAGAGACAGCCTGGGAGAAGTAGGAAATGAAGGAAGGGTGAGGGGTAGGGGTGCTCTGTGACTCGGCAAAGTCATTGCTTTTTAGGAGGCTGATTTTTTTTTTTTTAAAGGAACCTCACATTTGGTTTCAAAGAATTATCCTCCTGCCATCTCCTTTTAGGTCCCTGACTTTTTTGGCTGTGATTTTTGTTTTTTCTGTCCCTTGAAGAAAGACAACCTACTTGGGGAGAACACGGTAGCATGAAACATCTTAGATACCCCATGCTTTAATTTGCCTCGTTCATCAAATATTCAACAATTTAGGTATTGGTGAATGAGCAGAATTCCCATACTAACAGCATCAAATACTTTAATATCTTTGTCTAAAAACTGTCAAATATCACAGTTTTGTTAGATTATGTGGAAGCCATACCCACATGCTCTAAATTTGAGGAGCAGGGCTTGAACCACTGGCCAAAATCCTCTAATTCTCTATACAGCTTATCCAAAAAGGTAAAATTTTTCTGAAGAAAATTTAAATTATCCGAATTTTCATGAACAGACTTAAATAATGCACCAAGGGCGACCACGGTGGTGCAGCGGTTTGTGTGCCACCTCACAGCAATAGGTTCTCCGGTTCAATCCTCAGCAGGGCTGCCTTCTGTGTGGAGTCTGCATGTCCTCCCTGTGGTCATGTGGGTTTCCTCCAGGTGCTCTGATTTCCTCCCACATCCCAAAGACATGCTGTAGGTGGATTGGACACTCTAACTTGGCCCTAGGTGTGATTGTGTGTGTGTGCCTTCTGTGGAAAGTTGGGCACCAGGCTGGCAACTCGACACCTTAAAACTCCACTGCCAATCATAAGCGGACAGGTGATCCGCTGTGGCAATCCCTAAACAGGAAAAGCCGAAAGAAGACTTAAATACTGTACCAACATTCTTGTATAATGGGAAGGAGAAAGCTGATCTAAGGGTGCATCTTTTCTGACAATAAAAACAAGTTAACAACAATCAGTCATTAGTTATCAAATAATTCAAAAATTAATATCTTCAGGAGAAGCCTCTCAATAATTTTCCCATTAAAGAATTAATGGCATTATCTGGGTAAAAAATGAATGATAGGTTCTTGAACTTTATCTTTTACTAGCTGAGAATGAAAAATGAGAAAGTAAAAAAAAAACATTCTTTTTAGTAATTACATATCTGAATTTCTCATAAAGTCAAAAGATTTAATCATTCCCTAGTTTGTGAAATTCTTATCATTTTTATTCCTCACAGCAAAGGCAGCTGAAGCCAAGCTGTCAATTAGAATGTTATCCAGTGCTTTAAAAATAATGGTTTATATCATCTTTCATACTCTCAGTCTTACTAAGAGATACATTTTCTTTGCACTTTGTCTAGGAACCATTTTATTTATTTATTTATTTATTTATGTTGGCTTATAGGGCTTGAGTAGTTCAAGTGTATGAAAAGTACACCAAAATATGATTCAGGTAGCTGAAACTTCAACTGTACAGGCCATCTGTTCAAAGCTTCAACTCAAGTGAAAAGAAAAAATAATAATGAAAAAAACATTTCTGCAGAAATCTCTTACATAAGCACACACAGAGCTACATGTATATTTATATATTTATGTATGATTTATAGACATATCGACTGACTCCATGAATTCAAGAAAAAGAAAAGGCCAAGCAGCTGAGTGTCTGGGTACACCATAACAAAAGTACAGTTTTGTACCTACCATAAATGTAGATGTCCGAACTGGATAGCATCTGCAGTCATAACAACTGGGTTGTCCTGTCGTCAGGAAGCCCTTCGGTCGGCCGGATTCCAAAGTCCGGGTCCGGCTTCGGCTGATGTCGCACTTCACCCGACGTCATCTCTGTTGGTCTTCGGGTATAAAGGCATCAGCCGACGCCATTTTCTTCAGTGTTTCTTGCCCCAGATGCCAGTTGCCCTCTTGGAAGGCTAAATTTTGGGTAAAAATGCCAATGTTTCCCACAGGATAGAAGGCAAACACAAAAAATAAGCATGTATGTACATATATACAAACAAATACACCATAAGAGACTCCCCCCCACCAGCTAGCTATTAGGAGGGTAAATACCTAGGAGTACCACAGAGGGAAGGAGGGAGGGTAATCCTGACTGCAGATGCTATCCAGTTCGGACATCTACATTTATGGTAGGTACAAAACTGTACTATGTCCTTCATGGATGCATCTGCAGTCATAACAACTGGGTAGAATACCATAGCCAACTAGGGAGGAGGAAGAATAGATTATGGTGTGGTTAGGATCCCTTGCAGTAC
Source organism: Protopterus annectens (assembly GCF_019279795.1). NCBI lineage: Eukaryota > Metazoa > Chordata > Ceratodontiformes > Protopteridae > Protopterus > Protopterus annectens. The sequence goes on from NC_056736.1 coordinate 522,947,936, forward strand.
AGCAGTGGCAAACCCTGCTCGGGATCTGGAATACAGAGGTAAATTATAATGCTTGGCAAATGTATGCACGGAGGTCCAAGTAGCCGCCTCAATAATGTCCTTGGTTGCCACTCCTCGTAAGAAGGCTGTGGTAGTGGCTGTTGCTCTTGTAGAATGAGGTCGATGTTCTGTGGAATTGGTTTTCCATGGAAGGAGTAACAGAATCGTATGCAATTTCCTATCCATTTGGAGATTGTCTGTTTGGAAATTGCTTTTCCTTCCTTCCTGTTGCATAGGCTACAAAAAGCTGGTCAGTTTTTCTGTTACTTTTTGTTCTGTCCAGGTAGTAACGTAGCTGTCTGTGTACATCCAAGGTATGCAGCATCCTTTCCCCTCTGTTTTGTGGGTTGGGGAAGAAGGTGGGTAGGTGGATTGCCTGGTTTAGGGACACTCTGGATACCACCTTAGGCATAAATGTAGGATTAGTCCTCATGGACACTCTGTCTTGGTGGAAGATTAGGAAGGGTTGTACTGCCATTAGGGCCTGAAGTTCAGAAACCCCCCTTGCTGAGGTTATTGCCAGTAGGAAAGCAGTTTTCCATGAAAGATGCTGTAGGTCTGCTGTTGCTGCTGGTTCAAAAGGTGCGAGTGTCAACTTTTCTAGCACAAAGTTCAAATCCCAAGCTGGCAGAGGTGGTTTCCTAGGAGGTTTTACATTCTTGATCCCTCTGAGGAACTGCCTGAGTAGAGGGTGTGAGAAGACAGGTGGATCAAAGCTGTATTCTGCTGAAATAGCTGATGCATGTATCTTAATGGAGGAATAGGACAGGCCTGTATGTAGAAGCTCTGCCAAGTACTCCAGAATGTTAGCCATATCTATATTCGACACATCCTTCCCTCTTTCAGCACTCCAAATGACAAACCTTTTCCATTTCCCTGCATAGTTCCTTCTTGTTGAAGGTCTGCGGGCTTCAAGTATAATGTCTTTAACCCTTTGGGAGAGATCTGGAATAGTTGCTGCTATGTGATGTGCCATGCAGTCAGCTGCAACGTTTTTAGGTTTGGATGCATGATGCTGTAGTTGTTCTGAGTTAACATCAAAGGCATCAGGGGTACTGACCACATTTTGTTCCGAGACATGCTCCTCAGCAATGGGTACCAGTGTTGTCTTGGCCAGTTTGGAGCTATCAGGATTATCCTTGGACGTTCCTCCTTGATTTTTAGTAATACCTTGTGTATCAAGGGAAAAGGTGGGAATGCATATGCTGTCAGGCCTTTCCAGCTGAAGGAGAGCGAATCCACTTTCGATGCAAGTGGATGGAATGTCCTTGTGCAGAATTTTTTGAGCTGGTGGTTAAGAGGGGAAGCGAATAGATCTATCTGTGGCATTCCCCATTTCTTTGCGATGGTCTTGAAGATGTCCAGGTGTAGCATCCATTTGTGAGCATCCGAGGTGGTTCTGCTTAACATGTCTGCTAGAGTGTTCTCCTTTCCGGTACAAACATTGCCTGTAACTGGATGTTGTAGCTGAGTGCCAGGTTCCAAAGGTCCAAAGTCATTCTGCATAGGGGGTATGAATGAGTGCCTCCCTGTTTGTTGATGTACCACATGACTGTGGTGCTGTCTGTCCTTATCATCAAATGGCCTTCTTTGAGAAATGGTCTGAATTTTTGGATTGCCAGTTTTACTGCCAGCATTTCTTTTAGGTTGATGTGCAGGTGAAGTTGGTCCTGCCCACAATCCTTGCACGCATTTGTCCAGCATGTGAGCCCCCCATCCTAGGTCTGAGGCGTCTGTTGTGATGGTTTGGCTTGCTTGATATTTGTGAAAGTGTAAGCCTGGGTTTGACTGGCATGCTTGAGCCCACCATAGGAACTCCTGTTTTAGGCATGGAATTAGAGGAATTTCTGTTTCTAGGCTGTGCCTGTGTTGGGACCATAAATTCTTTAGGTACCACTGTAGTTTTCTCATATGTAGTCTGGCATGTGGAACCAAGATTATGCATGATGCCATGAAGCCCAAGGCCTGCAGAACTTTTCTTGCTGTTAGCTTGCTGTGGTTTGTTAGTGCCAAGAAGTAAAGAGGGAGATCTTTTTGTTTTTCTGCAGTTAGGAATGCCATTTGTTTTACTGTGTCCAATTCCCAAGAATGTCCTTGTTTGGGATGGAATCAGCCTTGATTTTGCAAATTGACTGTGTATCCCAGTGCTTGTAGCAAGTAAATGACCCTTTGTAAATCTGTTGTCAGCTTGCTTTTGTTGTCCCCTTGTAGCAGGCAGTCGTCCAGGTATGGATAAATTTGGATTCCCTGTAGTCTGCAGTGGGCGATTACTGATGCCAGGCATTTTGTGAATACTCTAGTAGATAAGCCAAAGGGCAATGCTGAGAATTGATAGTGCTCTGATCCTGCAAGAAATCTGAGGTATCTTCTGCAAATTGGTCGAATGGGGACGTGCAGGTATGCCTCCTTGAGATCTAGAGTTACCAGCCAACACTCCTTGCCCAGCATGGGAAGAAGTTGCTGTAGGGTCAGCATCTTGAATTTTGGGACAATGATGTATGTGTTTAAGGTGGACAGATCGAGAATAGGTCTCCAGCTTTTTCCTTTCTTGGAACTAGGAATAGTCTGGAGTAGAATCCTTTGCCTTGTTCTGTTATTGGTACTCTTTCCACAGCTCTCATCTTTGTTAATTGCATTATCTGCTGTAGAGCTTCTGTTTTTTGATTTGGAGGTAGGTTTGGCATTCCTCTTTTGACTGGTATAGTGTGGAAGTGGAACCGGTAACCTTGGTCTATGGTTTGCAAAATCCACTTGTCTTTTGTGATATAGTGCCAGTTCTTTGAAAATAAGGTTAATTTTCCACCTAAGGGCGCTGCTATTTGTTCCCTGGTAGGCGGAGTTAGAATCAAGTCACTGTGATTGGCCTGTTGTAGTGGTAGTGGCTGTGGCTGTGGCTCTGTTATTACCTTGCCACTGTCGTCCTCTGTAGGCACCCCCTCTGGTTTGATTTCTGCCTCTGGAACGTCTATTCCTGCCCCTTTGGGATCTTGCGGAGTCAGGAAAGGACCAATTTTTGGCAGGCCAGTTCCTGCTAAACCTTGGGGGCTGAACCTGTAAGAAATCTTTAACCGTTTGTACAGATTTTGCCTTTTCTTCCATTTTCTTCATTACCTGCTGGGCAGGTGTACCAAACAAACTGGTCTTATCCATAGGAGCATCTAATAACTTAGCTTTAACATGATCCGGTAAAACTTGTTCCTTCAGCCATGCATGTCTTCTTATCACTGTGCCAGTCATGGCTGATCTAAATGAAGCCTCCAGTGCATCATAGCCACATTTTAAGGAATGGTTACTAACCTGTTGTATGTTATTTACCATTTCTAATAGATTTTTCTTATCTATAGAGTCATCAGAGGATAGCTTTTTAGTTAACTGATCAAGCATAAACTCTTGGTATTGTATCATGTGAAACTGGCAGTTTAAAGCTCTAGCTGAGAGAGTAGCAGAGGTGTAAACCTTTTTGCCCCATCTGTCTAAAGACCTGGCTTCCCTTTCAGAAGGAATAGGGTTTTTTGCTGTGGTTGAGGCTACTGCCTTAGGGCCCTGGGATATAGTTTCGGGTCTGCAAGAGGGGCCTTGTATAGGTGATGATGAGTGTCTGGCACCCTGTAAAATCTATCTGGTTTGGCAGGTGCTGGAGGTAAAGAATCTGGTGCAGTGCAAACATCATTAAATGCATCGTCCACAACAGAGAGGACAGGAGGTATAGCTAAGGGCCTGTGTTGTGGTAGGTGCAGAAAAGTCCTAAGTCTTGTTCTGGAGTCTGAAAAATCCTGTTCCTGCCATTGGAATTGTTCTCTCATGGCATGTAAGGTTTCCCCAAAGGAGAATTCTTCTGGTGGGGAAGCAGCTGGAATGGATTCTTCAGCATCTGAGTCCTCAAAATTGGAGAAAGGAGCCTCTGGCTGGTCTGTAATATCTGAGTCTTCCATAGAATCATCAGAGGACACAGGCTCAGGGGCTCTGCTCTAGGTCTCTTTTCTGGGGGCTGAGAGGCCCTGTCTGGGTGAGATTGAGATCCCCTAATTAAGGATATTAAATCTTCTGCCAGAGTAAGCATTTGAGAACTAGAAGTGGGCCTGGTTGAGGGGGGTTTAACAGGCACTGACTTAGTAGATTTGGCTGCTTTAGCCCTGGCGAAGGCCTTAATAGACATGGCTGCAGGAGGCCTAGCAGCACCACGTGCTGGGGTAGAGACATCCAAAGGGATGGTGTCTGATAAGTCACTAGTAACCACTGGAGTAGGTAAAATTTCTGAGGCTGATTCAAGTAACGTAACCGGAACCTCAGTAGTAGTCATTGATTCGGCTGTAGTCTGATCAGTTTTCTCGGTTTCGGCCGAAACCGAGACACTCGCGGTTTGCTTAACCATGGTTTCGGCCGAAACCGCGGACCGTGAGTGTCGGTCTTTTTCTTTGCGTTTTTTAATAATTTGGGTAGTCGGAGGATCCGACGGCATAATGTACGCAAATTCAGAGCCGAAAAACTGTTCAGCAAACTCCGACCGACGTCTAAGCGTTCGTCGGTTGAAAGAAGCAAAGGGCGAACAGGCTGCTACGTCGTGGTCTGGGCCTAAACAAGGCAAACAGTAAGAGTGGAAATCTTTATGAGGTATTTGTTTCCCACAAGTTAAACAGTTATTGACTTTTTCTGACATCGGCTGAGGCAAGAAGGAGTCCCCAACGGGTACTTAGCTTTAGAAGTCTTCGGAAGTATTCGGTAGTAGTAATCTCTGGATCTGACCGACCGGCACTTGCGAACAGCTTCTGCTTCCGCCACGGCAAGAAAGACTGAAGAAAATGGCGTCGGCTGATGCCTTTATACTCGAAGACCAACAGAGATGACGTCGGGTGAAGTGCGACATCAGCGAGCGGACCCGGACTTTGGAATCCGGCCGACCGAAGGGCTGCCTGACGACAGGACAACCCAGTTGTTATGACTGCAGATGCATCCATGAAGGACATCCACACAAATACTGATATCGTACTGAAAATGCAATTTGGTAGTTCCAAAGTTTAAAACTAGAGAATAAAAAATGAGTTAAAAATCAACAGGTTTAAATTTGACCACATGTAAGAGCAACAATTTGTTGCTCAGGTCCTTAGCAAATCATGAAGGAAATAAAATATAGAATTTATTTCATACTACAGTCAAAGATAGAAATTCTTAAAAAATTGATTTCTTTTCTGCCAAAAAATTATTTCAGAGAATACATATATGAAATTATCTGAGACTAAAACTACAAAAGATGAAACTTTTGATGTGAAATCTTGAAAAGTCATTGGAATAAGACTGGATGCCTAACCATCAAATATATATATTTTATCAGAAAAAGTCTGGAGTAATACTTTTAAAATAGAACACCAAAAACAGCAAAACGGAGATCCTATTCTAACTCTAAACAACTCCAGACACAAAAATTTCAAATATGTTATAGTAATTAATCATTCACTGCCAGGGGTACAAGCTGGGAAAAAATCCACAATTACTTTAAAATAACAAATAATGTAGTTAGTACTTAGATGTTGTCAGGTCAAGCCTGGGTGAAAGAGAATTCCTCCTTGGAATGTTGTAATAAGCAATGCTTTGCTACACCTTGCAAGGAAAAAAAAGACATTTATTACCATAGGATATAATTATCTTAGTCAAGAGAAAAGTGGAACATCATATGTATAAAATCAACACCCCAAAAATACATAAATAACAGAATGGATGTAAATAAGATTTGCTATGTATTCAACAGAAGGAAAAAAGGTAGGTTGGCAATTAGGCAGCTATATGAAAAAGGTGGGAAAATATGCCTGGAACTTTTACTTCTCTGGAATAGATGTTTTGCTAATCAAGTGATGTATTAAAAAGACAACCAAATGTTTGGAACACAGATATTAAGGCAAAAGGCCTTAGCGACAAGCAGGACACTAGAAGCAGAAAATGATGTTTAGCATAGATAGAAGCTGAAACTGATGTGTACCAAGGATAGAAGCAAACAAGGAAGAAGAGGTTGCATGCTTTGAAAAATGTCTACAGGCACAAAAGACAAATGGAAATACAGTTGCATATAGAGTCCTACATACTTGTAACAGTAGATCTTCAAATTCCTCACTGCCTCAGTGGCATTTTTTATCCAAAAAAAACAAGGGAGAAAAGATTCTATGCACACAGGTAACTCAGGTACTACCTCGACAGAACAAAGCCCTTTAGGAATGCTGAACAGCGGTTTGCCTCCAGTATGGGAGCTAAGAAAGGTCAACCTTCCTCTAAGCAAACTATTGCATGATGGTTTTCCTTAGCTATTGTTCTCTGTTACTCCCACCATGGCAAATCTCTTCCAAGCAAGGTTAAGGCTCGTTCAACTAGGGCTTTACCAATTCTGATGGCATATTAGAAAAGGGTGAGCCTTAGAAGAACTCTAGAGGCAACAACCTGGTCCTCCGTTCACACTCCCACAAAGTACTATAAACTGTATTCATTTTCAAGGTCTAGCTTTGCTAGGACAATTCTCCAGGGGTTCATGAACCCTTCTCCTTCCATCTCGCAAGTAGGGCAACCATTGGGGATCTACCCAAAATACTACTGAGGCAGTGGGAATGATGAACACAGTAGAGTTGCACAAGCCGTACTTACCTGTAACAGTAGATGTCTGAATTCCTCACTGCCTCTGACAGCATCCACCTACACTATACATATCTGAAGTGGGTTTCAATCTCTTTGATTCGATTGTTGTTGGACTTGTTTTTATATGGTATTATGACTAGCTGTTAAATTTCCTCTTGCTAGATGATTCTGGCTTTAGGTACTTTCTACTTCTTCTTTGTGGAGATGAAAAGGCCTGAAACACTCGCCTCCTGTTGCACCTACTCGCTTCCTGTTACACCTGAAGGCCCTTCTCATGAAATTCTCAAGATATGCTCAGTCAATCAGTTGTCAGAGGAAGAGAGAGGGAGGTGAGTCTAAGCTTTTGAAAGCTGGCCAGTATTAGGCCACCTTGGCAGATAACCCTAAATGGCATTCAGGCAGTGGGAATGATGAACACCAAGGGCACAGAAGGGTAAAAGACAGAAGATGATGAGGTGATATCATGTGGCAAATAATAGGAATAAGACACAGGGATATGGAGCTTTACAAGGTTGCAGGTTCATCCTTTGCAATTGCAGAGCTCTACTTGGACTATTTTGGTGGTGCCCTTCAGGTAAGTCCCCTACTGCCCCAACCCTTCCTCATATTGTGGGCTTTTGGACTTAAGACTATTTCAGATTAGGTATTGGTTATGAATGCTACTGCTGTATATTAAAAATAACACAATATGTTTATTATTAGCTTATATTCTGTGATAAGACATGCTAAAATAGTAGTAAACTACTGGATTCCTGGATTACCCCACTATCCAATAGTTATGGAAATACATAAATTTGAAGAATTTTTAAGCTCCATTATACATTCTCATCTCATATAACCTCTTTTTTTCATTTATTAGCTTCTAATCATCTCTTTTACTTGCTCTGAATGATTGAAGTACCCAGTTAATTCTCATACATCTTTACTGTCAATGTATTTCCACAAAATCACATACAATTGTTGAGCTTCCTCAGTATGCTTAACAACAATAATAATCTCAGGTAGTCTCTTCTTAAATAATGGCATTGCTCACTCATCACCCACTTCAACTATATCTAAAAGGTTATTTTTACTCATTTGTTGTTAAACCGACTACTTGGATTAATACACAAAGTTATTTCCAGTCATATTCGTGGCAATAAAGGCAACCGCAAAGTTTACATGCAGGAACAATTTAGAGTAGTCACTAAGCATCATATTTTGGAAGACAGGAGGAAATCAGAATGTCTTAAGGGAAACCAAAATGAATGTAGGCAGAATGCGCAAAAGCCACAGAGATTGCCCAACTTTCTATAAATACACTTCTTCCAAAACTCCTCTATGCAGTTCAGCCATTTTCTAGCTTTAAGTTTCTACTTGCCCCCTATTTTCTATGCAACTCTGAAATATACAGTCAGACTGTTTCTGTTGTTTTTTTTCACTTTCAGCTAAGTAAATCAATTTTCTATCTAGCTCTGCCTTCTACCACTCAGCACACATATACCTCATGTTCTATTTCTTTGGGATAATTTTGCTCCTATCTGTGACTACACTGCATCAAACATTTCTCTGCCATACTGTTGAATTGGTGACAGTCTGTCACAAGTCTTTGCAAATAGATTTTACTTCACAACAGAGTATCTTTTTTTAATGATTACTAGTGTTTGTCTTCATACTTCCTGTAACCAGCTATTCCATGGTTATTTCTAGAAACTGTATTCATTAGCAATCAGTCATAAACCATATGTCAGCAAGATAAACAAAATAAATCTCTATCAGTCTTTAAATTAAGCCTGATCGAATCTTCCAATACAGTGACTTCAGCTGTACACAAAATCCGATGGTTAGTCCAACCATTTTTGGACTGAAAGTTCAGTTAAGCACAGCCACTGACCACTATAGGAGTGTAAGCAGCAAGCAGTGTGAACTATGTAAGAGGTGTGCAGTTACTAATATGAGCAAAATTACTAGCAGGGATATGTTTTTCATCTTGTTGTAGTGTCATTCAGACAAAATGTTGAGCCACATAAGGCATAATGACTCTGTCATAGCCAATTGCAGGGCCCCTCCTGAGGGGGCACAGCCCTATTGGGTCAAAGAGGTCCAACTGGCCTAAGATCAACCCAGCAAGGTTGGATGTTCATCAAATAGATCTCTGCTGTAGTAGCCTTATTCAGATGAGTTACATCTTGCCAAGGATATAATAGCTGGCTAGCTTCCAATACTTTATGGTACCTTCCATATGCCCAAACTCTCAAACAGCTCAAGCTGAGCTGAATAAAAGACAACTTTAGGCATGATGCCCTTCAAAGCTTTACTGCTGCTGAGGAGTACAGTCCACTGAGGCTTTCAAAGATCAACAGTCAACTTGTGCATTTCTGTGCAGGACAGATAAGCTCCCTTTGGAGAAAAAGAAAAAAATTCTATTTTCTTAATTTTGTTGATTTTTTTTTACTTTCCACCTCAGGAAAGTTATTTTAAAGCTAGTAGTGTTTTGTTCCAATGGACTGTCTCAAGACTGTCACATACTTTTAAATGGAGCACTCATGTTTTCCTGTCAGATTAAAAGTAGTGCAAACTAACTGAAAACTTTTTTTCTGTGGAGAAATTGTGTTTATTCTTCTTTTCTGTGGCTGGCATAGTGTTTTAAACTGTTTTTTACTGTGTTTTTTCTGCTAAAAAATAACTTTTGTGGACTGGTAGTGTTTACCAGCAACTGCTGTTTTTTCTTCCCTGGGAAAGAGGCACCATTTTTGGCTTGACCATGGAACAGACTAACGGTCCCATGGTCAGTCCTTCTTAAAGCCACAAAAAGAAAATGTTATGCAAACAGCCTTTGTCAACACAGCATACTTCAACAACAACAAAAAATAAGAACCAAATGGGACGTAAAGACACCAAGAAGTAGAGCAGTTCCACAGCAGTCAAAACCTTTATTCACTGATTCTAGCACCACGGTGCAACCACCTTCTAGGAATACAAACAAACAGGCAACTCAAAACCACCACTTTTATACAAATCACTCATTAAATGAACTTCAATACATTCCAAATAAACAACTAAATAATTAATAACACTTCACTTTTAGAGCAAACATTTCCTGTTTAACTCATTATTTAGTCCCTTAGGGGCCATTGTTTTATACTTTAAAATATAAATGCATTCCTTGTACAGTAACTTTTCTTTTAATACTTGTTCACCTCCCCATTTACAATTATTTTGTTCCAAAACTGAACCCTGCAATAAAGCAGGGTTATTATTGTGTTCTGTTTTAAAGTGGGCAGAAATTATTTTATCTTCTCTCCGATATTTTATATCCTTTAAATGTTCCAAAAATCTACTACGGAACATCCTTTTTGTTTCCCCAATATAAAATAAATTACATGGGCAGTGTAGAACATATACAACCCCTTTACTATCACATGTATATACCCCTCTAGCTATAATTTTAACATTATTAATATTACTAAAAAAATTAACAACATGGGAACAGGCCAAACATTTTCCACATTTAAAAGTTCCAAAACTTATTAAAGGCCTTTGTATATCAATTGATGGCATCTCAAAAGTCACATGGACCAACATATCCTTTAAACTTTTGCCCTTTGTGTAGGACAAAGATGGATAATTGGGTAATAACTTTGCCAAAAATTTATCTTGCAACAAAAATTTGCAATAACGTTTAACCATACTCACAATTTCCTCACTTTTGATATTATGCATATACACAAAAAAATGTTCTTTTTTATGTTGCTTAGATACAATACCCTGAGGCTGTATCATGCCCCTTTCATTCTACAGGCAACCTGCATTCCATCAGAGTAAAACTGTGTAATAGACAATCTGAGCAGGACCAGGGTAGGCCCTCACAAATGGAAATCAGATCAGGGGGGTTTCCAAGATTTGATCCATCGGTGGGGAGTTCCTCAAGTTGATCTTTTTGCCTCCTCGGAACAATCAACTGGCAAGATTCTGTTCCAGGACTCCATGCAAGAAGGTCAGGAAGACAGATGGCTTTTCTTTCCTTAGACAGAAATGTTCCTGTAAGTTTTCCCACTCTTTTTACTAAAATCTAGAGTTAAAGATTTAGAAGGAATTCTCCAAGATCATTGTGATGTCTCCCTTCTGGCCCAGGAAACTTTTAGTTATGTACTCACCATAACTTCAGATGTTTGGGATCCATCTCGCCTACATTCTGACTGATGGGTTCAGAGCCGATCCTCGGCTCCGACTCGGCACGCTTATGCCAAAGAGCGAAGTCTCTTATTGGCTGAGCTTACTATATCCCAGGATGCACCACTACCAGTCCCCCAGATCTAGTTTGTCCACATACATGCACACGCATGCACTGCTTATATAACATTGACAGATGATACAAGATAAAAAACAGTAGAACCCAAACCATTCAATCTCTTCTGATCTCCAAGGCAGGGGGAAGGAGGGTGGGTATTAGGAATGTAAATGAGATGGATCCCAAACATCTGAAGTTATGGTGAGTACATAACTAAAAGATGTTATGTGATCCTATCTGGCCTACATACTGTCTGATGTTATAGCGTCCGTAGCACCTAAATCCTGGGTGGCTCACTGGAAAACACTCCTGAGTACCGTGGAACCAAATGATGCTCGTCCTTTAGATGCCACATCCAATTTATAGTGGGAAATGAAAGTGTGCGGGTTGGACCAAGTAGCCGCAGCACAAATTTCAGAAATAGCGAGCTTGGAATGGAATGCAATAGAGGTAGCCATAGCTCTAGTAGAGTGAGCTTTGACAGATGTTGTAAGTTGCTTATTTGAAGAGGAATAAGCTTGAGTTATGCAATCTCTGATCCATTTGGCAATAGTAGCTTTAGTGATGGTTTTACCCAGTTTATTATCTGAAAAGGACACAAACAATTGATCTGTTTTCCGAATTTGCTGAGTCCTATCTAGATAGAAGCGCAATTGCCTGTGAACATCCAATGTATGGAAGGTGTATTCCGCTTTGTTTGAAAATTTTGGAAAGAAAACTGGTAGCTCTAAAGATTGTTGGAGACAGAGATTAGAGCAAACTTTTGGGACAAAAGATGGATTAGGTCTAAGTGATACTCTATCCTTGTGAAAAATCAAGTATGGTGATTTGATAGATAGGGCTTGAAGTTCTGAAACTCTTCTTGCAGAGGTAATTGCAATTAAGAAGGCAGTTTTCCAAGACAGATATTTCAACTCACATGTAGCAGCGGTTCAAAGGGGAAGATGTTAAGGCACGACAGTACCAAATCAAGATCCCACGGAGGCAGGATGAAAAACTGGGGTCTTAAAAGCACAGCACCTTTCATGAAAGTTTTACATAATCTGCTGCTCATCAACGGTGGGTCTGTGGAATCGTGAAATTTGGAGATAGCTGCTAGTTGGACTTTAATAGTAGAGACTGAAGATCCTTGATTAAACAAGGATGTTAAAAATTTCAAGACCTCTGGTATCGGGGCAGTAATAGGGTCTAATCCTCTGAGTTGAGCCCAGATAGCAAACCTCTTCCACTTACTGTGATACAACTTCTTAGTGGTGGGTTTGTGGGCTGAAGATAAAATGTGAATAACTTCCGGATCCAAGGTGTGATTTCTGACTATAGTCGGAAGTGGAGGAGCCAAGCTGTTAATTTCAAAATGTGAAGGGACTGGTGCTGTTGTCCCGACTGATGAACCAGAAGGTCCGGAATTAGGTCCAAGAACCAAGGACCGTCCAGAGTATATTTCTGTAGGTAGGGAACCATACCTGGCGAGGCCAATGGAGCAATTAGAATCATTGTGGACCCCAATTGGGAAGCTTTCTGGATGACTTTGGGAGGAGTGGAATCGGAGGAAAAGCATAAAGCAGTCCTGTTGGCCAAGGTTGGACTAGAGCATCCGTAGCTGTCTCCCCTTGACGCGGGGTCAAGGAAAAGAACCTTTTGCACTTAGGTGTTTCGTGGTGTTGCAAACAGGTCGCAGCACGGAATCCCCATCTTTGAAAATCTGAGCTGCTACTGTTTCGTTCAGAGACCACTCGTGAGGAGAGAGAATAGTCCTGCTCAGTCTGTCTGCCAATACATTGGATTTGCCTGGAATGTGGGTCGCTACCAGGAAGCTTGGTAGCCACTGCCCATTCCCACACCCTCATGGCCTCTCTGCAAAGGGGTAAGATCTGGTCCCTCCTTGTTTGTTTAGATACCAGACCACCGACATGTTGTCTGTGTGGATGGCGATAATGCCTTGAGGGAGAAACTTGTGGAGGGCTTGTAAGGACAGAAGTACAGCCCTCATTTCCAACACTTTGATATGGAGAGATGTTTCTGGGAAGCCAAGAACCCTGGACTGACCTGCCCAGACGATGCCCCCCACCCGTCTGGGAGGCATCCGTGGTCAAGGTGGCCACGGAGGGGTATAACAAAGGTCTTCCCTGATTCAGATTGGATGGCAGAAGCCACCAGCGGAGGTCCTGTTTGTACGTTTCTGTAATCAGTATGTGATGATTGAGGGGGAGATCTTGAAAAGACCACTGTGTCGATAATAGCCACTGGAGAATCCTCATGTGCAACCTTGCCAGAGGAACTAGGAGAACCGTGGCAGACATTGAACCTAAAAGTTGCAGGACCATCCTGGCTGGGGCTTTGGATCTTAGAAGCAGGGCTCGGACCTGATTTTGTAATGTTTGTATCCTTTCGGTAGGAAGGAAGATCCGCATTAATTTTGAGTCTATCTCTGCTCCTATGAATCTTATGCTGAGAAGGCAGCAAGACAGACTTTGACCAGTTGAATGTAATTCCCAGGGAAACACCCAGGAGATGGTGGCTTGTAGGTTCTCTAGTAGTAGATGCCTGGTGGTGGCAGTCAGGAGCCAGTCGTCCAGATAGGGAAACACTTGGAATCCGAGACTCCTCAGGTGAGCAGTCACTACTGCCAAACACTTGGTGAACACCCTGGGGGCTGTGGTGAGACCAAAGGGCAGTGCACAAAATTGGAAATGACTGTCTCCCAGGCTGAAGCGCAGATACCTCCTGGACGCCTGATGTATCGGTATGTGATAATAGGCGTCCTTGAGATCTATGGAGCACATCCAAACATCTTTCTCCAACAATGGGAGAATGGATTGTAAAGTGACCATTCGAATTTGGACTTCATGACGGACTGGTTTAGTTTGCTGAGATCCAAAATGGGTCTCAGGTCCCCTGTCTTTTGGCACTAAAAGAACCTTGAGTAATTTCGGATCTGATCTGGTCTGTGGGGACCGGTTGGATGACTCCTTTTCTAGCAGCTTTGAAGCTTCTACGGCTGCAATTTCCCTTTGACTGGGTGGTGGGTCCGGGATTTTTTGGACGGTGGGGTGGCGTGTAAAGGGAATGCTGTAACCTCCCGCAATAATCCGAAGCACCCATCTGTCCTAAGTAATAGACTCCCAGGCTTTTAGGTGCTTGGCAAAGCGGCACCCGACTGGCTCGAGCAGCACACCCAGGCAATCCCTCATGGGGTGTGGGAGGCTGAAGAGCCACGAAAGGACTCGCGGTCTCCAGTGTTGCGGGGGCCTCTGCCGCCTCTGGGACGGCGTCTCCCAGAAAAATTTCCCGTCCTCTGCCTCTGGAAGGGAATCTTCCTGCTGTTGAGGAAAGAATTTCTGTGATTTGGAACCACATCTTCCCTCCTCTTTAGCCTTGGGATAAGGCCGGCAGTGGAAAATCGTGCTCCTACGGCAGATAAAGTCTTTCCCTCCTGCTCACAGCGGGTAAGAGTGTCTTTTACCTTGGGTCCAAACAAAGAGGACCCATCAAAGGGAGCGTCGGCAAAGGAAGACTTGAAGGCCTCCACGAAATGACACAAGCGGAGCCAGGCTTGTCTCAGAGCCACGCCTGTGCCTGCCGCTCTGCCCGCCCCTTCGGCCGCATATGAAATGAGCCTCATGGACGAGTTAGAAATCGAGGTAAGGATAGCCAACTGAGAGCTAACCGACTGGGCTAGCTGCTCAGGTAGGTTACCTGAGAGGAGTCTGAGAGCTCCTTGACCAGATCCCTCTGTAGACTGGTGAAATGTGCCAAATAATTCAGGGACCTCAGAGTAAAGGCCGCTGAAGTCAGGGTGCGCTTCCCGTGCGGTCCATGCTCCTAGACTCCTTATTAGGAGGATGAACGGACGTTGAAGCCTCTGCCACGTCCTGCTGGGTAGCAGATGCCACCACCATGGCATCTACAGCCACGCCTTTCGTTAAGAACTCCTTCTCGGGTGGGGCAGACAAAAATTTGTTAGGGCGAGAAGGCACTGGTTCCACAGTATCTGGATGTTCCCACGCCCTCCGACAAACCAAATCCAGGAGCTCGTCGAAGGGCGGAGACACCCAGGAGGCGGAGGGCTGAGCCCCGAAGGCCTTGAGGAACACCGACTCATCAGCGGAGGGGGGTTTGGAATTCCAGCCGCCTCGTTGCTTGAGGATCTCTAGAATGTCTGCAAATGAGACATCATCCGAGGACGACTTTGGGGACCCCTCCACATCATCAAGATCAGTGTCCGATGTAAGAGACTCATCGGGGGAGTCCACGTGCTTCCTCTTGCACGATCTCTTCCTTGGGGGCTCCTCCGAAGACAACTCCGAAAACCCTCAGGAGGAGGGAAACCCCCAGTGGGGGTAACCTCAGGCCCCTGGGCTCCGCTGCCTAGAGACAGGGAACTACCAAAGACCCAGTCTCCATGCCCAGGAAGGTGCCGGTAAAGCCGTGAGATGACCGAAGAAGATTTGGCCAGGCACTCCTCATAGCTCTGAAGGCCGGACCCCAGAATCCTGGGAGGGTCCAGTCTCGGAGCCATGATAGCAGACGGAAGTCCCGCGGCCGAAGCACCGAGAGGGAGGCTTGGAACCGACAGCATTGGTCCCAAACGTCACCCCGGCCCGGCCGAAGAAGTCCGTGTGCTAAACTCGGACCCGAGGCCGGGGTTGGAGTAAGGGTCGGAGCCGACCCTAGGATCTCTACTGGCTCCATCAGCACCTGCTCCGGAGCAGCGGTCGGAGGAGGAATGGCAATGGAATGGGCTATCGGCTCCGAAGCCAATTGGGTCGGAGCGAAACAAATTTCTGAAAGACTGGGGACTGGAAAAGTCTTTGGAGTACCCTGTCTATGTCCGAATCTGACATCCTTGATGACCTGGAAGAGACGAACGGGTCGAGTAGGCCTCTCCAATGGCTCCAAGGGACTAGGGGACCGGCTCGAATCGACTCGATAATTATCGGCGCCCGGAGTGTCCAAACCAATTTCCATCGGTGCTGAAGAGGGCTTGGCCGAGGAGGAAGTGTCTGAGCGGACAACCTTCATCGGCTCCAAGATCAGTGGAGCCGATGAAGATGACCCGCCTCTCGAGGCCCCAGCCGTCGGCCCCGAACCCAGAGGAGACGAGGCTGGAGGCATCGAGGCAGACCATTCGCCCTCGGCTCCAAGTCCGTGGAGCGAAGGAGAAGCCTGCCTATGTCTTTTGGCGGTCGGATCCGACGGGCTGGTCGGAGCCGACCCTTTCTTCTTTGCAGGAGAAGGAGATGAAGCTAAAGCCTCTTCAAATGAGGGTTTAATAAGGCCTTTAAAATAAGTTTATTTTTCCTCTCTTGGAGGACCCTCGAGGAAAAGCGTGGCACATGCTACAGGACTCCTGCAAATGTTTGGCCCAAACAGTACACACAGAGAGAATGGTCATCTGTTATTGACATCTTGAAACTGCACTTAGTGCACTTTTTAAATCCTGAAGGCCTAGGAGCCTGTGACATTATGGCAACCAATTTAGTGACTAGCTAAATCAAACACACTAAATATCACAGAAAAACTCTCTTTCCTTTTCTTTTTTGAGAACCGTTTTTTTTAAGAACCAAAGGCTGTCACAAAAATAACTAAAGGGATCCAAAAATCCCTAAATAAATGGACTTGAACAACAACGGACTGACAGGGGAAGGCCCTTCAACTCAAAGGGGACCTCTAGTCAGAAAAAAACGCAATCACCACACAAATATTAAACAGAAAATATCCACTCATACACAAAAACACGAGATAGCTGTTAAAACAGCTTTTTGTTCAATTTTCAGGAAATTCCTGACAGGAAAGTAAGTGAAGAAAACACTACTTAGCTCAGCCAGCTCGAGACCACGTCTTTGCTTGTTAGCGGCAAACGAGATCTGGGGGACTGGTAGTGGTGCATCCTGGGATATAGTAAGCTCAGCCAATAAGAGACTTCGCTCTTTGGCATAAGCGTGCCGAGTCGGAGCCGAGGATCGGCTCCGAACCCATCAGTCAGAATGTAGGCGAGATAGGATCACATAACATCCATGGTTCTGCCTTCTTTTGGAAATGGTCAGGGGCAACTACTACAAGCTGCCTCAAAGACTTGGTCTGCTCACACAAGAACAGGGGTGTTTGATACATCTTGTAATCAATCATCCTTATGTCAGGATGATAGGGTCTTACTTCCTTTTAGGTGCCTGTATAATAAGGATGTGCAGCAGATACTTATCTGCTACTAGAAAATTTATATTAGTAAATGGAAAAGGTTTTCTAGCTGGTGCCAAAAACATAAGCAGTACTTATTCAGGACTATTTGTTCTTTAGTTTTACAATGTCAGTTACTATCCTATGACCCTTCCTATTCCTATATCAAGTTTCATTTATCAGCCATTTCATCATGTCTGCCCATCATACTTCTCAAGTGTCCAGATTTTTACAAAATGTCCAGATTTTTGCTTCATATTTTTGTTCTGTTCTTCATAGCATTTGTGGTTTTCTGGCAAATTACTAAGGACTGAAGTCACTAAATAATGACACACATTTGAGTTTCAGACTTCATATACTTCAGGAAATGCACGCTAAGGCAAATCCTGTTGTTCTAACAACTGTCTAAATTTATAAGAGCAATTTTTAAAATCTGTCCGCATTTTTGGACCTTTGTCCCACCACTAATTTAGGCTTTGTGTAAATTTCTTCCACTAAGAAGTTGACAGGTATGCTGCCCATGGATCCTCCTCCTTCAATGCAGTCTCATGTGAAAATGTTCTTGAAAGAGGTTTTGCATAAGAGGCCTCTAAGAAAACTGGGGTCCCTCCTCAGGATTAATATTGTGTTAGAGAAGCTAGCCTTTTTGTTCTATTTGAACTAGCTAATCTGTGTGACTTGAGGGGCGGCCGCGGTGGTGCAGTGGTTAGCATTGCCACCTCACAGCAAGAGGTTCTCTGGTTTGATCCTCAGCTGGGGTGCCTTCTGTGCGGAGTCCTCCCTGTGGTCGCATGGGTTTCCTCCGGGTGCTCCGGTTTCCTCCCAAATCCCAAAGACATACTGCAGGTGGATTGGACACACTAAATTGATCCTAGGAGTGTGTGTGTGTGTGTGTGTGTGTGTGTGTGTGTGTGTGTGTGTGTGTGTGTGTGTGTGTGTGTGTGCGTGCGTGTGTGTGTGTGTGTGTGTGTGTGTGTGTGTGTGTGTGTGTGTGTGTGTGTGTGTGTGTGTGTGTGCCTTCTGTGGAAGGTTGGGCGCCGGGCTGGCAACTCGACACCGTATAACTCCACTGCCAATCATGAGCAGACAAGGTGATCCGCTGTGGCGACCCCTAACCGGGAAAGCCAAAAGAAGAAGAATAATCTGTGTGACTTGAGGTTCTTAACATGGAAAACAGTTTTACTGATTGTTCTGACCTCTGCAAGAAGGATGTCTTGAGTTTCCAGCTATTATGTTAAGCCAACCATAGTTCATTTTCTATAGGGACAGGATTTCTTTGAGAACTTATCCTTCTTTTATGCCTAACTGGTATCAGAGTTTAAAGTCAACCTATCAATCTCACTATTTTCTTTCCATAACCTAAAAATAAGGGAGAAAGGATACTCTATATCTTAGATGAACACAGAAAACTCAGGTACTATTGTAATGTAAGCAAATCTTTCATGTCTTCAGAGTAATTGTTCATTTTTGGGAAAGTGCAAAGGAACAACCTATATAATAACAGACTATTTCCAAATGGTTGTCTAAGGCTATTACCTTTGGTTATACTCACTATAACAAAACTATTTCAGGCAGGATCAAGGCCCACTCTACCAGGGCATTGACCTTATCTATGGCTTTTTGCAAAGAGTTGGATTCTAGAAGTATTCTAGAAGCTGATATTGGTCCTCTGTACATATTTTTACTAAGCACTATAAGCTTAATTCCTTTTCTAAGTCCAGATCAAGCTTTGCTAGGACCATTCTCCAGATGTTCCTGGACTCTTCTCCTTCCACCTCCCAAATATAGTTAGCTAAGGTAGTTTACCCATATAGCTGAGACTACTGTACTGATCAACTTACACAACTGTACTATGTTCATCATATTGAACTTAACATAACACTTAAATGTTCACATGATCACTGCTGGAATAGCCGCTCAGTCTTGCCAACCCCTTGTTTTTTGGTGTGTGTTTTTTTTATGCCAGGATGTGGACATTTATTTTTTTTTTCTTTCTGGCATTGCCTTTCAGGGTTCAGCCTCCCTCTCTCTGCTGGCAGGAAAAGGGATATTCACACAAACTTGTCATTTAGTCAGATCAGTTCAAGCTGCTTGACAGTTTGGGCATGTGGAAGGTTCCCGGAAGCTTTGGAAGCTGACCGGCTCTTATATCCTTGGCAGGCTATGACCTATATAGCTAAAGCTACTGCAGTACTGATCTTTCAAACATCTACTATTACAGTTAGTTCATCTTACATAACTGTGGTTTCTTCTGGCTTTCTCTCTAGGCTCACCTACATGGAGATGACTATGCCTGTAAAATTAACAGAAGATCTCTAAGTGGACTGGGCACCTTGGTTACTAAAGAACCAATTTAACCATTTTAGATATAAATTTCCCCTTAAGATGGAGGAAGTGGTAAGCTGCAAAGAAACTAATATTGCAGTATATAACCTTGCACCAATATACCTTTAGCAAATACGTGGTTATTTCCTCTGACGTATGACAAAATCACATTTTAGATAATGGAACATCACAGAAGAAAGATAGGGTGCCTTTCAGCCAGGGTACAACAGATAAAAGGCAGTGGTGTCCTGGACCCAATTTGAATGGAAAAGGTTCAAAATAAATGGAGTAATTTGGTGTCCCTATCCATTGTATTACTGTTAACCTTTTTTCTCTTCTTTTAGTTCTACTAGTTAGTCAGATGAATTGTTAGTATAACTGATGCTCCAACAAGAACTCCACATGTGCCTCACTATTACTGCAAAATAAAATAAGTATTATTTAGGTGAAAAAGGAAAATAGATACAAACAGTGGGCAAATAGTCATTATATGCAATCACAATATATGCTTCTGTGTAAAACTGTACAATTTCCACAGAGTAAATATTAGAACAAACATGTAAGAACAGTGAACACATCTTTAGACAATTACCATTTGCTCTCCCCAAAAAAACTTAGCTCAGATAAGTAATAAGCAATCATATAATTAACTAGCAATCATAATGTCATATTAGGCAAGCATCGGGTCACTCAGTCTAATTACACAAATAAAACAAAGAGAGATGTCTCATCTTTAGTTATAATAAAACAACGATCCCTGGTTCAATCAATTTAGCTACTGTGCTTTACACAAAGTTATATATATTGATGACAGTATTACTGGCTCAGGTCTTTATTTTAAATACCTAGGTGTATATAATAACCATTCATCCACTGAGTAAACTGCATATGGAAAACCCAATATGTGAAGTCCTAACAAAAGTTGCAGGAATATTTCATGGGAAAGGGCTGTTAATTCCTATGATATATCTACTGCTCGGCATATACTTTTCAGAAGTACAGGCAAACACAGGAGGACTATGGCTAACCAAGTTCGCCGATGACTGCAAACTGGGAACCATAATTGACTGTCCGACTGACACGGACATCCTCCAAAAGGGCCTTACTGAGACAGACACCTGGGGTCAAAGTCATGGCCTCAAGCTAAATGCCAAAAAATACATAGTCATCCCATTTGGGAAAAACAAAACACCCATGAATTACCACATAGGTGGCAGCCCCCTTAATACAGAAGAGGTAATAAGAGATCTGGGGACCCAGGTAGATAGTAATCTCTCCTTTGACAATCATATTGCCAAAGTAGTTAGGAAATCCTTCTATGTGGCCCATCTAATTACTAAAGGGTTTGCATCTAGAAATAAAGAGGTTATAGTGTTCCTCTACTTGTCACTCATCAAACCCATCATAGAGTACAATGCCCCATTTGGGATGCACCTCACAAGACACTTCCAACAGCTGGAGAGACCACAAAAGTACCTCACCAAGAGGATTACTGGCCTCAAACATATGTCCTATACAGCCCGACTGAAAAAACTCTGGCTGTACTCAGTGGCATATCGCTTACTCAGAGGTGATCTCTGCCTGACTTGCAAAGCCATGTCCAACTCAGTATTGATGGACATGCTCCACCTAAAGAAATCAAAGTCATTGTGAGCAACGCGCTCTAGTGAGCTAAACCTTGCCACAACAATAAATAGAACATGCTGGAGGGATAGATTCCTGTCACAGAGACTCCCCATGCTTTGGAACAAAATTCCAAACTATATTAGGCAGAGCCCCTCACTAACACTCTTCAAGAGAAACCTTGACGAGTGGATGGGTAACAGAAAATACACCCCCGGGATCACTTCATTGGCTCTGCTTGACAGAGGATCAGTTAATTAATCAATAGGGCATTGAAAGCTGAGACACTCTGGCTAGGCTTATAAATGCCCTCGGGCAGATAGCCTAGTACCTACCTATAAACCTATATACTACCATTCATCACTTCCTATTATCAAACAAACAAAAAATCAGCTGCATAGATGACTAATATAAAATATATGGACTTATGTTTATTAATCAAAACAAGAACAGCAGTGGCTGCTTCTGAAAAGACAAGTTGGGTTACCTATCACAATTAGACCAACCTGCAATATTTCAATGGCTGCCTAAATAATGCTATCCTTTATTTGGGCAAATGCCTTGTACCTAAAATCTCAAAGCAAAAAAAACTTAAGGTCATTATCTTCAAGTGCTATTTCTTTAAAGATAACATTTTCCTGATATTTGATGCAACCAGAAGACTTTCTCAATCCAAAAACTTAAAACGTGGAATGCTATTCCAGTAACACTGATGTCAATAGTTATTATGCCAGATTCAATAAAGCCTACACGATATGTATTCAAGGACATTCTTATCACATTTTTTGCGCTTTCTAGTCACTCAGTAAGATTATACTAAGTGTACATGTAGTCTACATTTTGTGGTAACTTTTATGAATCCCTGTGAATATTTAAAGCTGCAAGAATATCAGTAGGAAAACTAAACTTGGGAGGAAGAAGGTCTGAGTTATGTCTGTGTTGTCTGTTCACTCAAAAACAGTGTATACAGTGTGTACACTCAGTGTTGTTGAATCCCAGGGTCCATCTTTGCTATGTATCTTACAAAATATCTTAAGTACACTTTTAATTGCAATCGCAAAGTGTAACTATACTATCACATAGTCAATACTCATTTAAACCATGGTAATTTACTGTTGCTTCATGAGTTACATTGCTCTTTATATCAGTGAGAGGATTTGTTAATTTAGTGCAGTTTTGTTTCCTTTTGTTAACATTACTTTTTGCTATTTTGTTTCAAGCTTTATGGTTACCTTTTAATGATAACAACAGCTATACTAGTGATTTGCTATGGAGTAAGGGTCTTTTTAGTCTTTTTTTCCCATTTATAATGCTTATGTCATATCATTTCATGCATTACGCTTTTTTTTCCTTTTTCCTGTAACTGACTGTAGCTGAAAATGGACCCTGGCTTTCCAATATAAACAAAGAAACAAATAAATAAGTACTGCATCACTGACATAATAACTTACTTGATATGTCCTGTGCCTGATGTGGTGAGCTGTCCTTCATTGTCAGGGGAAAATGTGACTCTGAAAACATCCTGAGAAAAGGCTTTTGATTTCAAAACTATCTGTTCTTCTTTCCAGTCCCAGACAGTCAGCATATAGTCAGGACTGCAGCCCACACTGGCTAACAGTGTTCCAGAAGGGTTAAAATCCACAAATGCATATGCTTCTTCTGTTCCCCCTGAAAGATTAACAAGAAAATAAAGAAAAAATTATCCCTGGACAAGCAAAATCATATTACCAGAATAAACACAATACTGTTGCACAAGTGCACAAGACCTTACACATTGGGAACAGCTTCTGCAAAAGAAAATACACAACGTATATTCCACACAAATTCCCCTTTGGTAATAACTGCATATGTCAATGGCTGATCAGAGTTCTGCCTGAAAACGCATGGTGACTATTAGTCCAGTGTTAATCAAAGACTATGCAGTGTGACTCTACTGCAGTAAAATGACTGCCTCCAGCTTTCCTTCTCTGGAGTGAAGAAATGATGCTATTAATTAACATCAATAATAATAATAAACAGTAGTATTCCATACAGAGTACCCTGTCAGAAATATTGGGAGAGCAAATGGCAGTAATTAAGAAATAAGTCTTTTGAGCAGGGACACAGGATCGGAATTGGCTAGACATAGTAAGGCCTACTAGTTTAATTCTACTGGCTGCCAAAAAAGCAATTACTGGAAAATGGAAATCAAAATCTAAATCAACTGCATTTGAAATACTGAATATTGTAAATGAAGTAAAATAACTAGAATTGGGATCTTTAGATAGGGAAAGAGACAATTACTTCAATGGAATTTGTGGGAGCAATACATGCAGAATAATGTTCAGGAGGAAGAATGCAGTTTAAGGGAAGGCAGGGATTGAGCAATTTATGATATGTTGTTCATAGGTTAATAGGTTCATGTACAGAATAACAGTTATAAAACATATGTAATGTATACTGTATGCAAATAAAAATGTTAATATGGCGTGTTTTTCTCTTGAATATATATATATAAATATATATATATATATATATATATATATATATATATGGGATCTGGACACATGCTCGACTAGCATATGTCCGAATCACAAAACATCGAACACACATACACGAAAGCGCTTAACATCGACAAGCGCTGCTGTGTATGTGTGCCTGTTTTGTAGATCGGACTACAGTGCGGGTAAGGGAAAATTCCCTTTTCCCCATTGTAGTGTGATCTCGGAGTGAGACTAATAAAGTATGGGGGGTGCAGGGGGCGAAGCCCCCCCTGCAAAATCATAGATTTTTTTTTTTGAACTACACATACATGGAAGTGCTTTTTGATGTTAAAGTGCTTTCATGTAGGTGTGTTCGATGTTTTGTGATTCGGACATATGCTAGTCGAGCATGTGTCCTAGGCCCATATATATATATATATATATATATATATATATATATATATATATATATATATATATATATATATATTCATGTCAAACGACATGTTAAAATAACGAAAGTCACTACAGCGAAACGAAACCATCGACAGTTCAAAACATCGACAGTACAGTTATACGAAAGTACAGTGCTAACATGGGTCCTGCAAGGGGGAAGTAAAGGATATGATATGATACTGTACCCATACTACTTCCCCCTTGCAGGACCCATGTTAGCACTGTACTTTCGTATAAATGTACTGTCGATGTTTTGAACTGTCGATGGTTTCGTTTCGCTGTATATATATATATATATATATATATATATATATATATATATATATGTATATAAAATATATATATATATATATATATATATATATATATAGAGAGAGAGAGAGATAGATATACACACACACACACACACACACACACACACACACACATATGGGTCTACTTCACATTACTGAAAACTTAAGATACTGAATTTCATTTGACTGAGATCACAATATCTAATTCTCAAAATACTGAAAACTCATTTGCATGTTTCTCTTTATCTGTGACTTGCTTATGATTAAAAAAAAAAAATACTGTACCGTAAAGTGCTGACTGTCAGAGTACTGATAGTAGTGTAGAAAGTAGTGTCGCAGTGTTTCTAAATGTGAGCATGTCTCTTTATATTTTTATGGGAAGTATCTAAAGTAATATGGCAGACATTCCATGTGATCCCGGCAGTAATGGGACTGTGTACAGTACTGTAAGGTAAGTAAAAGTTATATGCCTTTTTCCCCAATGTAGTCTAATATTGGAGTTAGTAGATATAGTTGGGGTGTGTTGGGGGTACAGCCCCCACACTGGGGGGTCTAGGGAGCATACCCTCCAATTAGGTTGGTTTTCTATCATCCGGTTTCTATTAGGAGCGTAAGTAAGTAGTTTTTAAGTTTTTGAAAGCATTGGTCATTGGTGTTTTAAGTGTGCATGTCTATGGCTTAAAATTCAGTATTTTGAAATTCAGCACTGTAAGCTTTCAGTAAAATGAGACTCCGTCA
The DNA here is from genome assembly GCF_019279795.1 of Protopterus annectens. NCBI lineage: Eukaryota > Metazoa > Chordata > Ceratodontiformes > Protopteridae > Protopterus > Protopterus annectens. Next base: position 522,972,934 of record NC_056736.1, read on the forward strand.
AATGAGTTTTCAGTATTCTGAAAATTAGGTATTGTGGTCTCAGTCACAGGAAACTCAATATTTTGAGTTTTCAGTCATACGAAGAAGAGATATAGATATATTAGAGCGAGAGAGATTTACATATTTATACACACACACACACATATACATATATATATATATATATATATATATATATATATATATATATATATATATATATATATATATATATATGGATCTACTTTTCTCCATCTAAATTACACTTGTTCGAAAAAGAAAAGTAGATCCCCACTTCAGCGAAAGTGCACTTCAACAAAACTGCATTTGCACAGAAGTATAGTCACCGATCACTATCCCAAACAAAAAAAATGCACAAAAACAAAAATCTTTTGCAGGGGGCAAGCACCCCTGCACCCCCCCATTTTAATATTCTAACTCCGAGATCACGCTACAGTGGGGAAAAGGGAATATTCCCTTATCCCCACTGTACCACGATCTCAGCACTAGTTTGCTTAGTTGTACATCAACACTAAACGTTGATGTACAGCTAAGATTACATGCAAACTGCATGTTTTTATAACTACTTTTTGGGGGTTTTTTCTTATTTTTATCTTTACACGAAAGTGCATTTTTTACAAAATGCACTTTTGCGGAAGTGCACTCACAAATTTACATTTCGCTGAAACGTAAATTCATTGTAGTGACTGTATCCCATATATATATATATATATATATATATATATATATATATATATATATATATATGCATATATACCTATACCTTAATTGATAATTTAATTGTTTGTGTCTTTCTGCTTTTCCTAGTTAGGGGTCGCCACAGCGGAAGTCCGGTCCGCTAATGATTGGCAGTTGATTTTTACGTACCGGCTTGCCAGGCCTGATGCACAACCTTCAACGAAGGTACGCCCATTCACGCATGTCTCCACACAGAAGATGCTCTAGCTGAGAATCGAACCGGACAGTGTCTTACTGTGAGGCGACAAGGTATTTAAAACAATAATTAATATTAATTCATTAATATTATAATTATGAATTAATCTACAGTCTGCTAGAAGAATATTTACTGAAATAAAATAAAGAATGGAGTGCACATCAAAAGTAAAATCCATGAATAATGTAACTTTTTAAAAGATTGTTGTTGGTAAAACAGAGAATGAAGGCAATGTGAATAATTCTGCAATAAATTATATGTGAAAATAAGCTCACCTTTTTGTACTAGGTGGAATAGAAAAGTGCATTTTCTTCAACTCACGTAAAACCAGTTTTAAAACAGCAGGGTATAATTCACAAAAACAAAGATGATACACTAAATAAGACAGTAAATTTTAATTCAACACACCAAGGAAAAGCCACTCAGTCCAAGCCATAAGATGCCTTATCTGCACTTCTGCTGTGATTCACACCTTTGACACTCTCCTTACTACACCTCAAAAGTTCACCAAAATGATCTCTACTTTGGTCATATGCCTGCTAACAACACTGACTGATTCATCACACTATCTCCTACAAAAGAACACCCTCTCCAAAACATATGGATTCTCATCTCTCAAAGAACACACTTCTGTTATGCTCTCTTATGCTCAAAGTCATCACTGAAAAAAAGCTATTATTATTTCTCATTAAGGGTCACAGACAGAATCCCACCATCATACAATCTCAGATCCCTATCAAACTCCACACCACATTTACAAACTTCCTTTACCACCCTTAAAAAGCATAGGACACCCACATTCCCTTTAATTGTTCCTGAAATATGAAAATACATTCCAGAAGACCTAAACTCTATCTCTTCATTCAGCAATTTCCGTAAAAAAGTAAAACTTTTCCTTAGTAATCAGATGGGCTGCAAATGCTTCCACAACAGTGCCATCACCCATTTCCAAGTTCAACATTCCCTTAAAACTACCTCTCCCATTACTACTACTTATTTTTCCCATGACAGTTATTATCTTTTCTACCTTAGTATAACTTCTCAGTTTTCCTCTTTCATTTATTTCCATTGATATAACTACATTAATTCCGTTATCATAAATAGTTAATTAACAATCCCAAGGGTCAAAAACTACTTTTTTGCTAAATACTTTTCCTCTCAGTTTACTAATTTGGTTTTTATAATCTGTTTTGTGATTGTTTGCATAAATTGTTGTATGATTGCATGTTTATACAACTCTCAAGTCTGGATATTTCTCCTTTGGTGGTACACCTCAGGCTGAGCCTGAAAATGGTCTGATAAGACAACAACCTGGTTAACTAATGATTATTATTATTATTATTAGTATTATTATTATTAATAATAATAATAATAATACATTCAAGTGGATTGTACAAATGCAGTCACCCTGTTATATCACAAATGTGGAGAACAACTCATGTGAACATGCAATACAGAAAATACAACATGCTGAAATGAGTTGACAAGATTGTTCTCAGATTATTATCGTATTCAGTGGCATCTCACAAGATAAGCATACAGGGTTCTTCCACACTTAGTCAACAAATGCTAAATTAGCAACACTTCTAAGTTGGGGTACTCTAGCATAGTATGCATTGATGCTGAAAAACTTTGATGGGAAACTTAGTGTGAACATGGAAAAATAAACTATTTTACATTCTGCCTCAGGTATGGAATAGTGAAGGAAGCTGTTGGGCACAGATGACAACGCATTATTTTATAAATGATTTCAATCAATTTTAGGGCATACACATGGGACAGTAGTAAAGGCTGGAATTCAAAACTGCTTTATCATTGTTAGAAGCATTGCAAAATGACAGTTTGAATGGTGATATTTGAGGGTCACAGTGCCACATTTCTGTAGTCTAGCACATATTAATGCAGTATATAGGAGCATGGCTGACAGTACATATTACAGTTACTGATCTAATACTGATACCATTTCTAACAATGGTTCACCAGTATTAAAATATCTCTGCATATTGTTTAACAGCTTACTAAACAGTACACAGACATCAATCCACTCAAGATAATAGATATCTTGTTGCAGGAATAATAAATCAGGGATAGCCACAGGTTGACAACTGGACACCTAACCTGATCATTTTAGTAGTGAGACATCTTTAGGATATGCAGTGTACAATCTCATGTTGTGACCATTAGAGGGAAGCCACCTGTAAAAGAAATAGTATATTATGTCCTTCATCTGTTTTTGTAAAAAAGAAGGCAGAACAATAGTGGTATGCCAATAAATATTCTTAGAAAAACTATAAATAAAAAGGAATACATAAACAAATAATAACATGCTTAAACAAATGGAAGACAAACCAGTAATCTGTAAGTATACAGCTATATGCACATGCCACCAACTCAACAAGGTAAGAATCATGAAAGGGAAAGAGCTTAAGAACCTATTATGAGATGTTATTTGAAAATCTAATATTACAGTGAGCATAAACACACAGCTGGGATTCACATCACAAAACTTTATTCCACAATATAAAATCCATGGCATCCAAACACAAAACAGAACAACCAAAAGTCACTAACTATGGAAAATGAAAATAAATAAATAAATACAATCAGACAACTCATATTGAAAACTGAAGGATCAAAAATACATATATCCTGCAAGATAGCAAACAAAAACCATATGTATTGGCACTTTTCCAGGGAGGGGGTTGACGTCATGAATCCCACACTCCTCTTACTTATCCTTACTTGTACATACCCATCTCCATGATCCCACAAATGTGAAGAAGTTGGGAATATGAGTTCTGCTATTCTCTAATAACATGATTCACTTTCAGCTTAACTACCCAATCTGCATTTTGATGTACAAGTACATTTCCAGTGAATTTTAATCTCATAAAGTTAAGCCTCAAGCATTTGCTCAGAATGGTTTTGTACAGGTAACAACTACACTGTGTTCATCAAAACTGCGATCGGGTCATCATATGGTTAACTTCTGCAAGAATCATAAACATGATTGGGAGAGTATCACTGTACCCTCAACACTCAACAGTGAAAGGCAGTCTAGAGTATAATTTCTACAGAGAAGCAACAAAATGTACTCTACCTCTGAACTTGGTATGAATTATATAATGTTATGTAAAAGTGTGAATGGCTGTCCAAGCTTCAGGTTCACAAATATGTTGAGCAAATACAGCTTTAAATAAGATTTCTGATTCAGCTGCAGAACCATGTGAATGAAAAGGACGTTATGTATTAATTACTACATAGCTTATCCATAATATGTTAGCTTTGACTGATGGAAAGTCAACCTCACAGCATATATGACCTGCTCAAACGCCTGCTTTCTACCACAATGCATCGTAGTCCCTTGACAAATATTACATCAGGTTTGCCCACTAATGCAAAACAGTATAGGTGAGGAGGCTAAAAGACTGAAGAAAAGGCTTCAGAATTAGATCTACCAGTTCAGTGTAGCAAGCCAATTTGGAGAGGGAAGGTGGTGGTAGTGGTGGGGTGTTGCAGTGGATGGACTAGAGATAACAACAATCCAACATTATGGAAGGTACATAAGTTCTGTATCTTATATTATCCCTTGCATTAACTTAAACGGATCTGACAGAATCCCCAGCTACCAGAAATTTCCAGGAGGCATCATGACAGGATAACTTTGAGGATGGTACATCCAAAGGAGGATATAAACCTTGAAATCATATCTAATCTGTAATGTTTGACAAAATTATGCATTGTTGACCATGTTGCTGTGGCGCATGTGCTAACAATGGAGGAATTCTTGAAAAAGAGCATGAGAGCTGTTATGGCCTAGTGGAGTGAGCTACTGGTTTTGACAACAAAGTTCTTTTAATGATATAGCATATATACATGATACAAGCCCTCTGGACACAATAACTGTTGGAATGGTTTGGAAAAAATAAGGGTATATGAATGTTCTGACTTAAGGTTAGTTCTAAAGCAACTTTGGGACTTCCAAGATGACTGCATACAGATCAGCAGATTGATTTGAGATCGCCTGTGTGAAAACAGAAACTCTCTAAAGCTGCCAGCTACTGGATACTCATTACAACACCTTACTGTCAGGAACAAATAAATCTGGAAAATGTAATCAGAGGCAACTACAAAAGGAGAAGAAAAATACTCTGGTGGGGGAGTGCCATACAGCTGTTCAGCAAAAAGCAGTTCAGGTTTCAACCATAGTACAGGAAACCACTTCCAATAATTTAGAGGAAAAATAAATCAAATGCATTCATAGAGGATTAAAATATTTAAGACACTGGAGAAATACATACAGTCAAATGACAAATGGCTAAAAAGAATAGAAGAAGCTTTAGGTAGTCTATTCAGATAAGCTGATAAAACTGCAGAAATCAGAGGGTAAAATGAAGGAAAGAGTAGCTGAATATAGGAGGCTTTTCAAAAAGAACAATTTCAAAAATAATATAGCAAGGTGACAGATCATGCTGAAAAAAACCTGAGATTTTTGATTGTACCAAAGAAACTGGAAAGAACACATTGCATTACTTTAATGAAAGTACACATAAGCAACTGGACAGGTATTCCACAGCAGGATTTGTTAACTGAAAGGGCACAATGTGTCTATGTTCCAGATTTGGCTATGAGAATGAAACCAAGGCCTATAGTAGTAAATATGCAATCATATCAGTAGAAGGAGCTACTCCTAACAAAACTGGGACAGAAGGGTAAAGTATTATCAACTGGGTACACCAGAGTGTTTGTGAAAAATGATTATTCACTGCACATCAGGCAGAACAGAAGAAAATTCAACCCTGAAATCAGAGGGTGTAGAGAGACCTGTGTAACATTCAAGTTGCTATACACAGCTGTCTTGAAAATATTTGTTCAGAAGAAGCAAAAACATTTTTGGATGCAGAACAGATGAATGAGGATATAAAAAAGTTTACCCAGCAAAATGTGAGCCAGCAAGCTGAAGGTGATTTTGCTTCTCATTCCTCTAATAATGGCACAGCCCACAGACAGAACTTGCCAGTATAACCCTTTTTACTGTTCCAAAGGAATAATTGAGTGACAGAAAAAAAGAAAAACAGGAGTATCTTGAAATTAAACCAGAGACTGATACTGGGCAGGACCAGCCTTTGGTCAACCAGTGCCCAGTGTCCCCCCAACACCACCCTGTTCCCCCATTCTGGTCTACCTACACCATCCAGATTACTGGAAAAGTGCCCCTGCAGCACCCTAGGTGGCCACCTAGTTGGCCTGTGCCTAAGGCTGGCTATGATATTGGGTTGTCATAATGATGAAGATCAAAGCTAGAAAGAATATGAAAATAGGAAACAAACAGATGAACTTAAAAGTGTCATTTACATAAGATGGAGTTTGGACACAAGTAATGTCCTTCTGCAAGAAGTGGGGAAAAAAGACTGGAAGTTGGTGGACTGTGTTAAAACTAGACGGAGGACTAAAAAAGACTGGAAGTTGGTGGACTGTGTTAAACTGGAGGGAGGAGTTACTTTAAATTCCCACTTTGTTATTAATGTTTAGAAGGATAACGAAAGAACTGAAGCTGTAACAGTAATGTGTATAATGAATTTATTGAAATCATGTATGTTCAACATTGAAATGTAGTTCTGTAAAGTATGCAGAGGTATATTAAATGTGAAAGGGGGTCTTATCAGTGATTACTGTTAATGTCAGTGATGTTAGAGTAAGAAAGTACTATTTTCAACTACATTATATCTCAGGTTAAACGAGATGAAGGCTACATAGAAGCAGTATAAGGTTATGATTTGTGGCTGCTAAGGGGAAAAGGTTGAAATGAACTGATAATATGTTGGTATTAAATTATGGTGGATCCCCTGGTGTTATGTATATACACTAAAATTATGTAAAATGATAGTTTTCTAGAATTTGAGATGAGCTATGCCATGCAACTGTAGAACTATTTGCTGGTCTTTTTTATCTAGTAACAGAGATTTGCATTTATAGTTAAATTATCTGAAGGCACAAACAATCAAGAAATAACTGGAACATTAACGTTGAGGCATTTGTATGGAGAAACACTAAAACTAGTACTTGAAGTGCCAAGCAGTTCCAAGAAAATAAATGTCTGATATGTTGAAGGGAATGCAAGCTCACTCCTAGTAACATCACCATCTTCAGTATGACTCACAACAATACAGACTCCATTCAGTTATTGATAGTTAGGGCACTCCTTGTAAAGGCTAAAAATCATTTAACTGAGAGTATGCAAGTTGTTTTCTCATCTCTCAGAGGAAAACTGGGGTTGGGCAAGAATGGATGGTGTGGGTGTAGGATGGAATACAGGCTCTAACATGCATTTTTATCCTGATTAAACCAAACTTTAGAATGGGTAAAGCATGTGGATGTAATTGTCTCTTTGTGGTATCTGCCCACAAATGGATTGGTACTTTCCCTTTTTGGAAAGTATATATTGTGTGTGTTGTCAAGAGTTAAAGGAGGTGGGGGATTAAAAATAAACTGTACATATCTATAGCTATCTATCTATATATCTATATATGTGTATGTATGTATGTATATATATATATATATATATATATATATATATATATGGTCGATATTAGATAAACAAAACCGAACGCTGACATTATCGAAAATCCTGGAACTCGAAACTGCTAAATATATATTCCAACTCTGAATTCGCACTACAGTGAGGAAAGGGCAAATATTCCCATCTTCACTGTACTGCGATCTCCCAATTCCGGTTTTGGGTTCCAGGTTTTTCACTCATGTTAGCGTTCGGTAAGATAAACTTTCGTTTATCTAATATAGACCCATATATATCTATATCTATATCTGTATATATATATATATATATATATATATATATATATATATATATATATATATATATACATATATGTGTGTGTGTGTGTGTGTGTGTTCTTGAGTGTTTTTACTGAAAAAAAAGACTGGGAAAATGTGAAATGGGTCCAAACAGATACAAGAACTGCAATAGCATAATGATCAGCCTGCCAAACATTAACGCATGCATGTAAGTTGCAAGTTGGAAACATATATTCAAAAAAAATGTTAATGTAGAATACATAAAATTAATAGCACATTATGAGAATACCTACCTTATCAATCACGTCATGAAACATGAATGAAATTGGAGGTACAGACAAGAAGCAAAGAGTATTGAATCATATTAAAAAGGATAGGGCAAAAATAGCAATATTCCAGAAGACATGCAAATGGATCAAAGAAAGGTACGGACAAGAAGCAAAGAGTATTGAATCATATTAAAAAGGATAGGACAAAAATAGTAATATTCCAGAAGACATGCAAATGGGTCAAAGAAAGGATTTCAGAAGAGTTATTCAAAGAGTATTGGGAACAAAGGAAAGGGGGTAATACTGATTGTGAGAGGGGCTACAAGAGAAGAAGAAAGATGAGAATGGCAAATTTGTGGTAATAAGGGGTTATTGGCAGAGAACAATTACATTGGTATTTATTTATATTCCACCTATAACTTTAATTAAGGAATTGAAGAGAGAGGTAATTAATTAGGACAGGTAACTAGCTTCCAGCAGGGAATATTATTCATGGGTGGAGACTAGAACTTGAGATGCAATAGTGAAGATGTATAAGAGGGACCTTGAAGGGAAAATATAATAACAGAATGTAGATTTCTGAAGAAATCTATGAACATATATGGGATAGAACATGTGAAATTACTAGCAGGAGCCCAGACATAAATTACATATTATTCCCCAAGGTAACATAATGGGTAAAATTGTTACAGGAGCTTCAACATTTAGTTGAAAGTTTTGAAACACATCCATTGACTATTTCTGATCATGCACAAATAATGACTAAGATAAAGATGCAGAGGTAATCAGATAAAATACGACTCTGGCCCTTTCCTGCTCACCTATTAAAAAGAGAAAATTTTAAGATATATGCAGTGGAAATGATTCAAGATTGTTTAGAGAAGATACAAATTCCTTCAAAAGGGAGAGGACAGGACCAGGATAAAATGTAAATGGAATTTTAAAAATATGGCAGAAATAAGAATGAAAGATATATGGGAAATATGTTAATAGGAATTATTTAGAGGAATTATCCAACGTCAAAATACACATATGGAGGTGAATTTTACACAATATGCAGCAATTGTTGAGTGTTAAGCAGAAAATAAGGGAGCATTTGAATAATATCCATGTGTTTAAAAATATTGCTTTTAAGCAAGTATTTTGTAATAACAGCCCCAGAGCAGAACAACTATTAGTACAATGACTTAAGCAACAGAAAGGATTGTTGCCAGACTATGACTAGAAAAATAACCAGAGGACTCCATAGAGATATTAAGAGATATTTTGGAAATTCTGTGAAGTCAAGAAAATAAACAAATAAAATAAATATTTATGGAAGACAAATATGCCAACATTAGGAGAAGATGAGGCTCAGAAATTAATGCTAAAATGGTAGGGATTAGATAAAAATGGTGATGTATAATCAGCAGGGAAATGTTCAGGAATAGATCCATTCCTGTACAGTTTGAAAGTTAGGAGAGTAGAAAGTGATAAATGTATGGAAAGTTGTGTTTAACAACATTTTAAAAGGAGGAATAGTACCAAAATATTGGAAAAAACCTGTAGTGGTTGTGCAACCCAAAAAAAGACAAAGACCTTTTAAACCCAACTTCATAAACACCAGTTTCAGTTTTGAGCCATGATTATAAAGTAGTTATGGCTATACTTGCTAAAAAATGGCTAAGATGTTGCCAAAATGAACAGATATGGATCAATGTGGTTCTCTGGTAAGAGGCAAACATTTGACAGCACTAACAGGACAATGGTGATCCAAAGGAAAAGACAGTGCAAGATGATCCTGCTGTTACTGGTGAGTCTTGATGCAGAGAAGAAATTTGATACAGTTAGTTGAGACTTTTCACCTTGCCATGCTTTCTATTTCTACCCTCCCACCCATCCTCCTCGCTCATATAGTTCTTATCTTTATTTACCTTACTTATACACTACCATACATCTGTTACTAGGTCAACATTTATCAGGGGATATCCTACACTAATTCTCACTTTTTCATACCTTTCCCTTTTAATTCCCTATAACCTTGTTAGTCTTTTAATGCCTATTAGAAATGTTATTATCTGTTACCTATGTATTATATGCAATGTTATGACTATCCTGTTTATTATCTGTATTATTGGAGCTTTTATTACAATATTTTGTATGTTATCTAGTTAACATCCTATACCAAGATATACTGCACAATGTTATTCATATGTGAGATGGAGTTTTCTCCCCGGGTCTCCGCTGAAAATGGACATGTATCCAGTTGGAATTTCCCGGTCAACAAATGTAAAATAAAATAAAATAAATAAATTTTACGAGTAGGCTTATGACAGAATTTGTGTTTTCTGACAGAATGTAGTTAATTAAAAAGCTATATAAAAGGTTGGAGGCAAGAATTAAGTTGGGAGGGTTCCTCTCTGACAATCCACGTTTGAAAAGAGGAGCCAGATGAGTGCATTCTTTTTCCCCTTTGTTATTTGCCTTATACTTGCAGCCAGTGACAAAGAAAATAAGGGGCTCAGATTTCTTGGTATAATTGTCATGGTACTCAAGAGAAATTAGCATGATTTGCAGATACTATTTTGTACTTGACAAATCCTGAAAAAGATATTTCAGTGTTGTGAAACATTTTGATACAGCTTCATTTTTTTCAGGATACAAAATAAATGTAGATAAATCAAAGGCTATAGCTGTAAACTATGTTCCGACAAACTAATTGGTTCAGAAATACTAATATTTATGGGGACATGATATGAGAAGTACTTAGGTGTTTGGATTTAAACAGATTTGATTACAGATATATAAGGATATGTGGAAAGACACAAAACAAAATATAATACAATAACTGAGAAGTTGGAAGCTCTTGACTATGGACATGGATAGTAGGATACAAACAGTAAAAATGTTTCTTGTCCCTTTAATACTGTATAAAGGTCAGACATATTTTAATCAACCAAAAGTGCATAGATTGGCTACAGTCAATAAAGATCTGAAGGAATGTATTTCGGAGGGAAAGAGGGTAACCGTTAAGTGGGATAAGGTATGGTGTTTCTCCCCACAGAACAGTGCAGTTTAGTATTACCAGATTTGAAGGGATACTTTAGAGCTACACAGTTAAGACTCATATGCATAACAGATGTAGAAGTCTAAAAATTAAAGTAGAAGGAAATGGCGTATAAATGGGGAGGGGTCACAACATAAGTAGAGAGTAGCATTTTGGATGCAGGCCCTTAAGGAGAACAATAACAACTACAGAACATCATATTTACAAAGTAGCAGAAAGTATTTTGAGAACTAAGCAAATATGGGAATGAACAAAGGAGAGGTTGCCAATAGGGGTGAATGTAAGTAGGGCTTAGAGAAAAGGCAAGAGGGAACTGGAACTTATTGGAGAAAATAAGCAAAGGAAACAAGGTACTAGGAGCAAACAGCTAAGGAAGTTCAAAAGTCATAGAGTGGGATGAGGCCAAGCAGGAGTTTGGATTCTGGGTTGCATTCTACCTTCCCTATCAGGAACTGATAACAGATTAGAGACAAAAAGAAAGAGGCAGGAGCATTAAATGACGCATCATATCTGGTTAATTTAATAGTTGAGTCTAGAACAGAAACTTTAGTTAAAAAATTGATAATTTGTAAGGTATGTAAAACACTGCATGATAACTGTAAGAATCAATCAGAAGATGTTAGAAAACAATGGGAAAAGAGAATGGAAAGGCAATATATAAAGAAACAATAGGAGCATATTCGTTTGGCTACCCAGTATGCAAAAAATCTAGAAGGTTTATAATTTCTGCATGAAAGTGTTTGCATAGGATAATTTCTACAAAAGTAGACATCATGGAGGCATGATGGGAAAGAGAGTGGCGCTTGTGAACATGATTTTTTGGAATGTAATAAGTTAGTAGATTTTAAAAAGTCCCTACAGGGTACTTTGACAGAAACGTAAGGAGGAAATTATTGTATCAAAGGAAATTATTCTTTTGGGTTGGGATATAGAAACTGAATTGCCTAGTCATAATACGGCACTACTAAGTTTATTGCTACTGGGTGCCAAAAAGCAATTACCAGAAAATGGAAAGCAAATGCTAAAACATCTGTAACAGAGTTATTGAATACTGTAAAGGAGATAAATTAGAGGTGGGATCTTTAGAAAAGGGAAGGCATAAACTACATAAAAATAAATGGAATTTGTGGGGAAATGTATAAGCAGAAACAAATGTTCAGGAGGAGGAGGAAGAGGGAAATTTCAGATAATTCAGGACTTGTGCAAAGTAAGTAATGTTAAATTGAATAATTAAGAAACACACTATATGTGTATAATGTATGAAAATGAAAAATCTGTGTAATTATTAGTTTTTTTTATAACTGTATGTGTACCCATGTCACTGCGTTATAATAGAAGTTAATAAAGGTATTTGGAAAAAAATTCTAAAGTGACATGGGTTCTGGTATGGCTGCAGCATTTCCACTGCACTATGAACCTTCACTAATCACATCCTTTTAGCTATGGACAAAGGCCTCCTTACTGGAGCCATGTTTATAGACCTTTCCATAGCCTTTGACCTGGTTGACCACCTAATCCTATTTAGCCACCTTAGTGGCATTGCGATTAGCCATGACACTCTTCCCTAGTTAGAAAATTACCTATCCAACTGACTTTTGTCAGTAAATTTTAACAACAGTACATCAGCCATGATTCCCTTACTTAAAAGGGTCCCTCAAGGCTCCACAGTGGCCCCTCTTCTTTTCTCCATTTTTATAAATAAGCTTGCACTTGACCTTCCTCAACTTGCAATCTTACTATACGGAAATGACATAGTCATCTTCATTCCAACCACACAACCCAATCAGTTCAACATGACCAGCAAAGAGGTTTCCTCTCCCTCATTAACTGTCTCAATAGAAAAAAAAATTACCTACCTCCTCAAAAACTAAAACCATGCTCTTCAGCACCTCCACTAAATGGCAAAAGAACTCCAACTCACTTTTTCTTGACCACCCCAACAATGCCATTGTGCAGGTTAACACCTTCAGATAACCAGGAGTTTGGCTTGTCCCCTCCCTTAACATCCTCCATCATCTCAAAAACACCCAGAAAAAGATAAACTCCCTTCTGAGCTAACAAACTCTCCTGTGTCCTCTTCCATTCAACAAGAAATGCTACTGGCAACGGATTCTTCTAGCCCAACTTGAGTACTGTTTTCCTCTTGTAGCATCTGCCTCCATAAGAAACTCCACAACCATCAAAACAATCTCCTACTCCATCTGCCACTTTATTACACTTTCTTGAAAGCAAGAACACTACAGTTTTACACTAGCTGAAGCCAACTGGCTGCAGGTTCAACAATGAGCAAATCTACTCCTTGGCTTCCACCTTTTCTAGGGCTCGTGAAAGATAACTCTGACCCTTCTCTTTCCTTTAGCTTACTTAGAATGCCTCCATCATATAACCTTAGATTTCCTAGCCACTCAGGACGTCTTTTGCAAACACCTAAAACCAGACTTCAGTGCTCTAGCCATTCCCTTCCTACCCTTGGACCCAATCTCTGGAGAGATCTTCCCTTAAATCTTAAAGATCTATCTAACTACTCTTCCTTTTTGATACAACTTAAAGAACATTTCACAGCACACGGCTGCTTGTAAATGCTCTGCTTCAGGTCACATAACCTAGTCTCCCTAATCTCTGGCTCAGGCTGCCTATCTTTTTCATCATAGCATCTCTTCTCTAACTCCCAACATGTCACTACACTAACTGGTGTAAATATTGTACATAGTGGTTTCTGTTGGCTACCTTTTAAAATATTTTTTATTGTATGTTAACTATTTTTTTTTTCATTTTAGTTTGCTCTTTTAATGTATAAATTATTTTTATTTTTTCCACTTGATGTGTGTTCACATTCTCTTCAGAAACTGAAATTGATCCAGTGGGATCAGTTCTTTACCCCAGCAAACAAAGTGTACAAACAAATAAACTTTGAACTTTGAACATAAAGGAGGGGTTAGTTCTAAGGGAGACTCTGCCCTTGAGGGAAACCAGGCAAGGAGGTTTACAAGGAACAGTAAGATGTTTAGAGATTTTACTGGCTAATGTGATGGTAACCAGCAAAAAGTAGAGGTATTTTATCTCACAGAAAGAAGCTGGTTTGAATGGAGCCTGAGTCAAGGCCTCCAGAACAAAGTTTAAGTCCCACAGATGAGACTATTTTTAACAGGAAGTCTCAAAAGGAAAGGCCCTTATAAGAAAGCTTTACAAACTTTTTAAAGGCTAAAAGCATGGAATTAAACCACTGGCAAATATTAGAAATAGCTACCAGATGGACTTAGTGGAGAAACTAGACCAAGAATCAAATAAAGTAGCTAGAAAATACAAAACTAATTGAATTGGGGTTAAAAAGGGATCCAGACCCCAAAGAGTTGCTCAAAAAGATGATTTTTTTTCCATTTAAACCCACATATCTTTTGAATTCTATCCTTATGAGAAGCAAAGAGGATCTTAATAACCCAAAGGGAAATGGAAGGATCCTTGGCTATCACTAGAATTGCTCATAGGTTCATAATTTCATAGATGTTTACTAGGCTAATGACCACAAGAGCCTTTTTAAGCCTTGCCATGCATCCCAAATCTCTGACAAGTTCTGATACCCTTGATAAGTGTAAACATGGGTTTGGAAGAAGAAACATTTATAAGCAGGGGCCTGGGAGAGGAACCATTTACAGGCTCCCTATGCCAAACCAGGGAGGAATTTCATGTTTCCCATCCAGTTGTCCAAGTTGGACTTGAATTGGGTTAGGGGGGAACTCTGCTTCACATGGATGGTGAGCTTGTTCCATAGATGGGGTAGTCTCTGGGATACATACCCGAGTCTCCAGCAATTCCTATTTATTTCACAGGCAAGGTTTATGTCTTTAGAATGAGAAATTCTGGTGCGGTTTGATGTTTTTTGGATATGCAGGAGGTCCAGCAGAGTGGGATCTGACAATGCCTTGTATGGCAAGCATATATCTCCCTTCAAAAGCCTATAAGAGAAAGAATACAGTAATAAGGTCTTGAGGTAGTCTGCACATGACATTTTACTTAAGCCCTGCATTCTTTTAGTGAGGAGCCTCTGTGAATGTTCCAGTTGTTGGATATGTCTGGTTAGGTACATACCAAAGGGGGCATTATACTCAGTGATAGGTCTGATGAATGCTGAATACAGTGGAGCAATGACTTCTTTGTACTTGTATGCCATAACTTTGTTTATAAGTTGAGCGACATAGAATGATTTCCTCACTACTGTAAACACATGATGGTCAAATACTAGATTACTATCTATGTGTGTCCATAAGTCCCTGACTACTGGGTCAACTCTAGTCAGGGGATGATGTTCCACATCATTGAGACCAATCAGTGAGCTTTGTGGATGATACAATCAGATGAGGTTTGCCAGATTAGTCAGATAGCAGATCTGAATTGAGATTGAACAGACAGGGATGTTCCTAGAGATGAGGCCAAAGCATCGGGAGCTATATCTGCCTGGGACAAAAGGGGGCTATGAGGATAAGTGAGGTCTTGTACAGGGAGACTTTCTCCAAGAACTATGTAATGAGAGGTAATGCAGTGAAAGCATAAAGGAATCCATGAGGCCACTGATGTACAAGAGCATCCATGGGCGTCTGTCCCTTTAAAGGGATAAGGGCAAAATAGTTGCTGCATTTGACATTGGTCAAAGATGTTAAGAGGTGACAGCAAGGCTGGCCCCAGTAGTGAAAATTCATCGGCACTATTAATGAATTGAGGGTCCCAGTCATGAGGAATCAAGATACATTGCCTGAGCCTGTCTGCCAAAGGATGGTAAATCCTGGAATGCAAACTGTTGTCAGAAACCATTGTGAAGACATTATTCATTGCCACACCCTCATGGCCTCTTAGTGGGGGGAGTGGGGAAGGACTAGATTCCCCCTTACTTGTTAATATACCATTCCACAGAAATATTATCTGTACAGCTAGAGATCATACCCTGGGGAAGTAATTCCTGAAAAGCCAGCAATGCTAGAAGAACTTCCCTCATCTCCTTGACACCAAGGTGAAGATGAGCCCCTTTGTTGAGACCATTTTTTCTTGGACTATTTTTACATCAAATCCCCTTCTCTCTCAACCCCAGAGAGGGGGCTTCTGTGATCATCGTGGTCATTGAGAGAGTTGGAATGAAAGTTATTCAAGTTGTGACAGATGGGGATTGGATCAACCAGTCCAGATGATGTCTGCAGGCCAATGAAAGACAGAAAGTCTCCATACCATGTCAATAAAATTAAGATAATTTTATGCTCAAGGTCCGCTGTAACACCCTCATGTAGAATCAAGCATGGGAAGCATTGATGATTGTGGTACCCATCAGACCTACAACTTCAAGAATCAGTGATGCAAGAAGGAAATACATTTGGTAGAGCTTTGAGACAGCAGTCCTTAGAAATGTGAGTGTCTTCTGGAAGTTTAGACAATTCTTAAACTCAACTCCAAATCACATCTTATCAACTTAAGAGTTTGAGAAGACAGCATTTGAGATTTTGAAAGATTTACTGAAAAACCCAAGGACAAACACAAATGAATGAAATGGTCTCTTGATTTAAACAGGAGTTCTTTCATTGTGGTGATTAGGAATCAATTATCTGGGTATGGGAAAATCCAGAACACTTTTAACCTAAGATGCAGTATCACAACTGACGTGCCCTCAGTAAACACCCAGGGGGCCCAAGTTGAGATTGAATGGCAACGTTTAGAATTGCTAATGATTGGCCCCAAGCTGAAAGCAGAGTTACCTTTTGGAATATTTAACAGTCTTGATTTGGAGGTAAGATCACATCCAATCCCCTTCTCATAGACTTGGATTACTGGAATTGTGACCACTCAGAAGTTTTTTACATGATCGTTTAGGCCCCTTAAGTCTAAAATGGACCTGAGGTTATTTGATTTCTTGAGCACTAAAAAGAATCTGTAATAGATACCAGACCCTCTATGGTTTGGTGGGACCTCTTAGATGGCTCTTCTTAGAAGCTCAACAATCTCCTGTACTGCTAATCTCTTGGTGGTACACCTGGGAGAGGTAGGGATGATGATGTGGTAGTTACTAACAAAGTAAATGTGGAACAAATAGATATTATGCTCTTCACCCACTTGTCTCATGTGACAGCCAACCAAGAGTGTAGGTGAAGAAACAGCTGACTCCCAACTGCCTCTGGAGTGGATAAGTGAGGCAAGTCCCCAAGGGTACTGGAGTGATTCCAGAAAGGAAAAGCCACTAAACTCATGATTTTTCAGAGCTCCTTTGTTCAAGGCGGTATCTGTTAAAGTGGTTCCCTCTGCCATGGTTACCACTGTTTGAAAAGAAAGAGTCACAAAAAGACATTGAGACTTTTTAAACTAGAAAGTTTGGCACACTTCTAGTTCCTAAAGAAGTACCACTGGTTTTGAAGCACACACCCAGGGCAGACAGTGTTTGCCCTTCTTGATCAATTCTTAGAAGCTTTTAGTTAACCTCAGGTCCCAAAAAGGAGAATCCATCATAAGGAGCATTAACAAATGATGCTCCAAAGTTGTTCACAGTGTCAAACAAAAGCAGTCAGGCAATATCTGTGCCCACTGGCCTTACTACTCCATCTGCAACACATGTGTGGCAATCTCATGTACAGGTTGGAAACAGACAACATCATAGGCACCTGGAACTTTCTCTTTTTTCAAGTATCCGGAGTGGGATGTCTTTGCAAAGAGGCCACTCAGCTAGGTCTCTTTAGAACCTGATGATATTGGTTAAGACAATTCAGCATCAGTAGGTAAAGGTTCCCAAGGTATAAGTATGCTTCCCTGTGACAGCCACTGCCCTGGCCTCCTTGTTACGAGGATGTACAGTGGTACTCACTTCAGAAATTTCTCTCATTGTAAAATCAACCACAGTAATACAGTCTACAAGACAGCCTTTGATCCAATAAGGTCTGTTCTTGGTCCGGCATGAAAAGTGTACTAGTCTTAAAGGGCATGCATTCTGCAACATTAGGTTCCTGGTATGCCTTACTACCACCAGGTCAATCATACAGTTGGCACGAGAAACACCTCAGAAAGTAGAGAGACCAGTTTTGAAAGTAGAATCTCCTCATCCAAGTACGTGTGTGTGTGTGTGTGTGTGTGTGTGTGTGTGTGTGTGTGTGTGTGTGTGTGTGTGTGTGTGTGTGTGTGTGTTGGGGGGGGGGGGCAAGTGTCTCTGTCACATGAATTCCAGGATTTCACCAAACTTTGGATTTTCAGATGAGGACTGGGGGAACCTCCCCCTTCTTTGAGGTTGGTATCTGGAGTAAGATATTTTGTAGGGGAATCTATGTGCCTCCTTTTGCCTTATGCAAGTACACTTTCAAGGAAGGTCGGATGGGGTCTTCCAAAACTCGTGAAGAGCCTTGAGGCCATTGTGGAAGGGGAGGGGGGGGTTCATGACATTCAGACCTGCTCTGTCTTTTGGTCTGATGATGAAGGCTCAACTCAAAAAGACTGGTATCGAGGGATAGAACCAAAATTGAGGGGTGCATTCCCTACCCGCACTGAGAGGAGGGCAATGATCCTCTCAAATAATTCAAAGGCTGATGCTAAGCATGATGGCCACAGAAATGTCCCTGCAAGCACCATCTCCACCCAAGCTAATGAGGATGATAACCCTGTCAATGGAGCCCCTGACACCAACAGACAGGATGGTTGCAACATCCAGCTCAGAGATTACACCTCTAAACATGAAGATCCTGTCTCTGAAAACAGCACTGAATGAGCCAGTATCAAAGAGACAGCATAGTACATGGAGTCAAGGATATGGTGCAGAGACTCACTCAACTCTTAAGAAATCAGTGTTGAATGAGTTGGATGCTGCGAGTTGAAACCTGTGGATCAGATCAACGGAGGATACACCAGTACAGCTCTGATACCACTTGATATCAAAATATAGGGAAGGATCATCTGTTGTTGGTGTCCTTGGGCCAGCTCAATCTGCTCTTGAAATAGAGAGGAATGGGATGACACCCATGTTTATCTGAGCCTTGCTAAAGGTCATCATCATGCAATACCAATCAAAATTGGAAACCCTTCTGATGGATCTGGTAGACCTGAAGGAAAAAGTGGAATGAGGATGGGATTGAGAGCGCCCTCTCAAGGGATTGGCTGCTAGAAGACCTGTCTGGGATAATTATGGGATTGGCATAGGAGGATGATAAGAATAAGACTGGAGGAATCTGAGGGAAATGGAGAGGAACCTCTTGTGAAGGAGTCAGACATGGAGTCCTGGGCGTAGTCCTGAGGAGGAGTCTTTTGACTTTTGTTTCCTCCTTTCTTTTTCTTTCTCTTTAACATTCAGTCAACTTCTCTACAGAATCAGAAGGTAGGAACTCCTTTAATATTAATTTACTTTTCCTTTCCATAAAGTATTGAGGCCTGAAGGCCTTATATATGTCTCAAAATGCCTGCAAATGTTCTGGCCATATGCATTCTATCCACAACTCAAGGGTATTCCAGGGCAGAATTGTGTGTCTGCAATAGGCATGTTATTTTAAAAACCTGAAATTTTATCCATTATCATAGATTGGAAGCAATTGCAGAAATGTACTTACCATAACGTTCCATGTTTGTTGTCTATCTTGCCTTCATTCTTACTGGCTGGGTTCAAAACCGATTCTCGGTTCCGACTCAGACGCATTCTATAGCTCAGAGTTTTCCACTTGGCTCATGGCTTAAACCCTATCCCATAATGCACCAGTGTGCTTCCCCAGATATTGTTTGCAGATACTCATAGCAAGTATCAACCTCTATATAATTAAGGGAAATTAAAGTAAATAGTGTGAATGTAGAAAACTTCCTTGGTAGAAGGAAAAAAATTCCACTCAGTCCTCCAGAAGCTCTAGGCTGGGGGAAGGTGTGTGGGATGTAGGCAAGATGGACAACAAGCATGGAATGTTATGGTAAGCACATAACTTTATCTTATTTTGTCCTATTTGCCTTCATTCTTACCGGTTGGGACAGCATCCCTAGCACCAAATGTCCTGGGTGGCTCACAGGAGTATATTCTTCAGGACAGTGGAACCAAAACAGGCCCTGTCCCTGGAGGCCATGTCTACCTTGAAGTAATGAAGGTGTGAGGCTTGGCCCATGTTGCAACAGTGCAAATTTTATCTAGTGGCACTCTAGCCTGAAATGCAGATAATGTTGCAACCCCCCTTCTGGAGTGACCTTTGATGTTGAAGGGAAGATGTCTATTGTTAGAAGTATATATGAATGTGATACAATTTGAAAGCCATCTCAAAAGTGTGACTTTTGAGACAGGATCACCTTTTTTAGCCTCTGAAAAGGAGATAAACAACTGATCAGATTTCCTGAAAACTTTACTTCTGTGAAAATAGAACTGCAGTTGTCTATGCACATCTAACTGATGGAGTGCATATTCTGCCTTGTTGCCATAACTGGGGGAAAAAAAATCTGGTAGCTCAATAGATCGATTAAGAATGATTTCTGTGCACACCTTTGGTAAGAAACATGGATTAGTTCGCAGAGACACACTGTCCTTATGGAAAATCATATAAGGAGGTCTGATTCACAAAGCTTGACGCTCAGAGACTCTTCTGGCAGAAGTGATAGCAATCAGTAAAATTGTTTTCCATGACAAAAAATTTGATATCACATGTTGATGCAGGCTCAAATGGAGGTAAGATTAGGTGAGATAGCATAAAATTTAGATCCCAAGGTGGAAGAGGGTCTTTAACGGGGGGTCTTAATAGACAGGTGCCCTTTAGAAATGCTCTGCATAATCTATGGGACATCAAATTTGGAGTTACACCCCCTATATGAAAACTGGAAATTGCAGCCAATTGAACCTTGAGAGTAGCTGCAGTGGAGCCTTTAAGAAACAGTTCAGCCAGGAAATCCAAAATAGAGCTAATTGGTGCAGAAAGGGGGTTGAGATTTCTTTCCGAAATCCAATAAGAAAATCTCCTCCATTTACTGAGATACAACCTTCTGGTCGAGGCTTTATATGAAGAAAGTAGTATGTGCTTTACTGCTGGTGTGAGAGAAGGAAGCCTGACTATATTTGGAACTGTCAACTTGAGGGTCTGGAGAGAGGGATGGCGAGTTCCCGAAATATGAGTCAGAAGGTCTGAAACTGGGTCCAGAACCCATGGTTCTTCCTGAAGAGGAGGCCAAAGGAAAGGAAACCAAACCTGACAAGGCCAGTGTGGAGCAATGAGGATCAGCCTGCTTCCCAATGACTGGGCTTTCTGGATGACTTTGGGTATTAGAGGAAAGGGGGGAAAGGCACAAAGAAGTCTCGAGGGTCAATCATGTACTAGTGCATCCCTTAGTGACTCCTCCGAAGGGGGGACCAAGGCAAAGTAGTTGCTGCATTTGGTGTTTACGGGGTGGCAAAGAAGTCACAGCAAGGCTGGCCCCATTTCCAGAAAATCATTTCCGATATCTCTTGTTTTAGGGACCACTCGTGAGGCATGAGTATTTCCCTGTTGAGTCTGTCTGCTAACACACTGGATTTCCCTGGGATGTGCATTGCTACTAGAAAGCATTGGGAAGACGTTGCCCATTGCCATAATCTGAGTGCCTCTCGACAAAGGGGGTAAGATTTGGTTCCTCCCAGCCTGTTTATGTACCAGATCAATGACATGTTACCTGTCTAAACTCAATCATTCCTAGTGGAAGAGAGTCTTGAAGTGCCTGCAACTCCAAGAGCACAGCTCTCATCTCTAGGACATTGATGTGCAGATGGGCCTCGTGATCCTGCCAGGTGCTTTGGACCATCCTCCACAGATAATGCCCCCCACCCTATCTGGGGGGCATTTGTGGTCACCGTAGTTATAGGCCATTGTGGGAGAAAAGGAAGACCTACTGTTACATGACTGGAAAAAAGCCACCATCTCAGGTCTGTCCTGCAAGATTCTGTGATCGTGATTTGGTGGGACATGGGTAGTTGTTGTAATGAAGTGGAAATACCCTGCAAGTATGGTAGCTGCACTGATGAAGGCTTAATAACTTTCAGCCAAAACCGGTCTGTTTGTTCTCCTTATGTTACTACAATAAACCTTATTGTCACTGTTTTGCTGGCTCATGTGTTTTTTGAATCATAGTTGCTGTAATGACCACTGGGTAAATAGAAGCCACTGAAGAATTCTCATGTGCATGCAAGCTAAAGGTACTAAAGTTATCACTGCTGCCATGGTTCCCAGGACTTGTAGAACTGTTTTCTCTTTTACCCTGGTCTTTGACATGAGATTTGAAATTTGCTGTCTGAGTAACAAAACTATTTCTGCCAGCAATCTTGGCATCATAGAGACTGTGCCTAGGTGTGCTCCTACGATATGCTGCAATGGCAACAAGGCAGATTTTTATGAATTTATAGTAATCCCTAAGTGGGAACAGAGTTGTAAGGTGGTGTCCCTTGCCTGTTGAAGTAGATGCTTGGTGGTGGCAGTTAGGAGCCAATCATCTAAATATGGAAACACCTGGAATCCTAGATGCCTCAAGTGAGCCGTAACCACTGCCATTGTAGTAGGGCTGTAGTGAGGACCAAAGGGCAGGGCTCGAAACTGATAGTAACTGGCTCCCAGCCAGAAGCGCAGATGACTCCTGGATGGCCTGTCAATTTTTATGTGGTAGTATGCATCCTGGAGGTCTACAAAGCACATCCAATTGTCTTTCCCTAAAACGGGAAGAATCAATTGCAGTGTCACCATCCAGAACTTGGTCTTCTTTACAGATTCATTTAATTTGCTGAGATCCAAGATGGGTCACCAGTCCCCTTTTCTTTTTGGCACTAAAAAGAATCTTGAGCAAGTTCCGGATCCTATTTGATCTGCGGGGACCCTTTGGATGACTCTTTAGTCTAGCAACTTTTGAATCTCTATGGTTGCTTGATCTCTTTGACTGGGTGGAACATCTGGGGTGTTTCTTCTGATTGGAACGGGAAGGGAAAATGGTAGCCTCTAGATATTATGCTTAGTACCCATCTGTTTCTTGTTATTTCTCACCACGCTTCCGGGTACAAGGATAAACGACCCCTGACTGCCTCCAAAGGTGGGTAGGTGGGCCTCCTTTCAGAGCGCTGGAAGGGCCTACTGCGAAAGGAATCACGGTCGCCCTGGTTCTGCGGACCCTCTCTGCAGCAAGGCCGGTGTCTGCCATTACCTCCCCCTCTGCCCCTAGGCAAAGGTTCAGCTCATGCATCTTGAAAAACTCCCTGGGATTTTTTGAACCACATTTTCCCCCTTTTGGACCCTTAGGATATGGTCTCGAAGGTAGAGAAAAATGTACTCCAGAGGCAGAGAGAGTTTTACCTTCCTGCTCGCATCTGGTGAGTGTATCATTGACTTTTGGTCCAAAGAGTGAGGAACCATTAAAAGGGGCATTGACAAAGGTAGACTTAAAGGGTTCAACAAAGTTACACAAGCGCATCCAAGAGTGTCTCCTTAGGGAAACTCCCAAACCCGCTGCCCTACTTGCTTCATCTGCTGCATATGAGATGAGTCTCATGGAGGAGTTCACTACAGAGGTTAAGGTAGATACTGGAGAGGTCACCTTATCTGAGGCCCCTGCAGCTAATGAACCTTGAAGAGTATCTCCTAGCTCCTTCAGGAGATCTTGCTGTATCCTTGTGAAGTGTGCCAAGTAATTCAGTGATCTGAGAGTAAAAGTCGCTGAAGAAAAAATGTGTTTCCCATATCTGTCCATCATACAACACTCTTTGTTCAGTGGGTGGCTAGATGAGGATGTTTTGGCAAGTTCCTTCTTGGTGGCAGCTGCCACCACCATAGCATCCACAGGAACGTCCTTAGAAAGAAATTGTCATCTGGAGCTGTATTAAATTTGATAGGCCTCTGAGGGACTGGTTTCACTGCGTCTGGAGACTCCCATGCTTTTCGACTAACTAGTTCCATCAGTTCATCAAAAGGTGGAGATACCCAGGAGGCTGAAGGGTGAGATCCAAAGGCCTTCAGGTACACTGACTCCTCCTCAGAAGGGTTAGTGAACTTCCAGCTGCATCTCTGCTTATGGATCTCTAGGATATCTGCAAATATCCTCAAGAGGGCGACTTTGGGGACCCTTTCCGATTCCTTGAGATCAGTGTTAAATGTAAGAGACTCATCCGAGGAGGCAATATGCTTCCTCTTGCAAAGTCTCTTCTGGGGGTTCTCTTCAGAAGGGTATTCTGGCGAGGATTCGGAAGATGGAAGTTCACCCAATGGGGTAACCTGATGCCTAGGATCTCTGCTAGTCTGTGGTTGGGGCGGTGCAGAGACAGATGCTGGTGCCTTAGGACAAGAATGTCCAAACCTTTGCATAGAGCTGTGTGGGAGGACAGCACACTCCTCATCAGTTCAAAAGCCCCTATCCCCTGGTCCGAAGAGGCAGAGGAAATCCCCAGAACCAAGAGAGCCGGCTCCGAAGCTGACGTAGGCACTGAGATCACCTGCACCAAGGCACCGAGGGGTAAACTCGGACTCGACATGTGTCTGACCAGAGTTCCCTCCCTGGACCCGGTCGGACAGCTTCGGCCCCTAGACATCCTGGATGGCACCGAGGATGTCGGAGCAGGTGATGCTTCTGAAATCCCTATGGTCGGTGTCGGCACTGATGGCTCTATCATGATCAGTTCTAGACATTCCTGCTCTGACATTCCAGGTTGGCTCAGAAGAGGATGAAAAAAAAATCTTCACTGGCTCCGGATCAGAGTGTAATGGAGCAGACAGAAATTTGGCCAGCACCAGCAACTCTATCCACATCACTGTCTGATAAGGTTCAGGAAGACCAAGATATAGGGGTAGGTGAAGAAGCTCTTTGCAGAATAGGCGATCTCAATGTAGGAGAGACCAGTGTCAATTTAGGAGACTGGCTCTGAAATTGTTTCTCCATCGGTTCCAAAAAATTAGGAGCTGAGGATGAAGACTTGTTGGACCCATGTTCCTTTGGATCCAAGTGAGTCGATTTAGGAACTTTTTTTGGCAGGCTCTGAATGGCTGGAGGATGATGATGATGACCTCTTAGCAGATCTGTCAGGTTTAGAAGGAGGGGATTTTGATTTGTTGGAGGTTGTCTGCTTTCCAAGGCTTCAGAGAAAAGCACTTTTTAAAAGTCCCCTTACAAGCAATTTGTTCTTTCTTTCTAGCAAGATCCTAGAGCTGAACGAGTGACAAATGCTACAAGATTCCTGTAGGTGCATAGCACTGAGACAGTAGACACAAACTGTGTGCCTGTCAGTCAAGGGCATCTTTTGAAAACAATGCTGGCATTTCTTAAAACTGGATTTTTTAACTTCTTTCTGTTCCTTAGACATTATTCTAAAAGTTATAGAGATTAATAACAACCACACACTAATTAAGGCAATAAAGCTATATAAATGCTAAACCCCAACACCAAAAATACTAAGCTACAGTATACCAAGAATATAAATATCTTATGTATTTAAACACTAAGCACAGCGCACAATAGTTAAAGGGAAATATTAAAGCCACACTTAAGAAAGACACAAAGGGAGAGAGACTCGGTTACCCTCTAACGTAAATGGGCTACTGATCCTCTAACTCAAATGGATACACTTATACGACAGAAGGAAAGGGTTAGCCTTCTAACTCAAACGGGCGCTGGACCCTCTAACTGAAATGGACCAAGCTCTGGGATACACACAACAACAGCAGCAAAAAATATAAAGAACAAACTAGCGAATGGGATAGGGTGAAAGGCCTGACAAGAAACGATGGCCAAAAAAAGAAACAACAGCAACCAAGCAGTAGATATAATAAAAGTTAACAATTCAGACAATCCTAATTAGACTTGTGAAAACTATCAAATATTATGGAAAAATAGTTAAAGGATTAACCAGAAATTGAAAAATAAATATTCAAAAAAGCATAAAACTTAGCCACAGCCAAAATGGAGACCTCCGACTTGCTTCGCGGCAAACAAGATCTGGGGAAACACACTGGTGCATCATGGGATAGCATTTCAGCCATGAGCCAAGTGGAAGACTCTGAGCTTTAGAATGCATCCGAGTCGGAACCGAGGAATGGTTCTGAACCCAACCAGTAAGAATGAAGGCAAGTTAGGACAACATAACATCAATCAGATAATAACAGTGCAGAGAAAAGAGAGAATAACAATTAAATACAGTTTACAAAAACAGAGAGCCATCAGGGTAGACTAGACTGCTGTTTCATCAAGTGAGAGTAGAAGGAGAATATATAAACTTTTTTTTAATTTAGGCAAACCATTAGACAACAAAAACAAACAGGCTATCCTTATATTATCAGAGAGAAAATGACTGAACAGTCAACTGAGAGAAGTATTAAAATGGCACACTAAGTAGAGTTCTGGGGAAAACATC
This sequence comes from Protopterus annectens, assembly GCF_019279795.1. NCBI lineage: Eukaryota > Metazoa > Chordata > Ceratodontiformes > Protopteridae > Protopterus > Protopterus annectens. The sequence continues at coordinate 522,999,321 of NC_056736.1, forward strand.
TGAAGAATAAAAGCAGCAAAATTGATCTGAAGACTGTCAGCGTACTCTGGCGCACTGTGGGAGAAGGGAATGTCTGTAGCTTTGGAGTAAGCAGATGCTGAACCCATGAGGTGGATATCCCATCAGTAGAAGTGGATGGATGTGATAAACCAAGGTCCTTGACAATTTTATTGAAAGCTTTCTTGAATGTCATAAATAGAAAATGCACTTATCTGCTGGAAAGAATTGGTTTAGAAACAGCATCACCCTGTTTTCCTTTATACAAGGATCAAATACTGCATTTCCCATTCATTACAATGTTGTTAAAAAAATGCTACACATTGCACACACAGCTCATTACAAACCACACTGCTCACCTAAATATGTTCCCTAGAAAGTACAGTTATGTAAGTAAAGTTACCATAACGGCAGATGTTCGAATGATCACTGTGCCTGAGCTATATGGATTTTATCGTGCATATGATATAACAGCTGGCCAGCTTCCAAAGATTCAGGGTACCTTTCCTGCACCCAAACCATTAGCTCATGATGAATTGACAGCCTTGGGTCCTAAGCTCTTCAGAGCTTTCAAGCCAGCTATGAGAGGGAGGCAGTGCACTGAGAGCAATTTGCTAGGAGCAACAAAAAACAAATACCCACACCCTGGATTAAAAAAAAAAAAAAAAAACTAAAAAAGAAGGGGGCTAGAAGGAGGCAGCAGCTACTACAGCATTGATCATTCAAATATCTACTGCTGTGGTATGTTTACTTATATAACTGCACTATGGTCTTCATACTGATCACTGCAACAGTAGCTTAAGATATATGGGTAGCTTACTATAGCTTAAATCAACTGGGAGGAGGAAGACAGTCCAGGAACACCTGGAGAACCTGGACTAAGTAAAAACTTTAATGGGTAAGTGCTTTCACACGATAAGGTGCTTCCCTCAGACCATAGTATACTAGATCACAGTTAAAGGAAAACTTTGTCTTAGAACTTAAACAAAACTCTATTTTTTCACTCTCTGTTTTCTGAGTTATTTTAACATCTCAAAATCACGCTGACTGCTTCTTATAAAATTTTAATATGTTTTCTGCAAAATGTCTGTCAATCTGGCTTGACTTTACGTGATCGTATTTTCCTTAAAGCATTTCTCTTTCTCATAATCCATTTCAAGTCTCCCTTACATGAGTCATTCTAGATATAAGGAAGTAATGGTGCATTTCCATTCTACTGACATAAAATGGGATTAATGTCAATCACTGTTATCTTATATACTGTCAGTAACAGGACTGCTTCTTTTATTTCTTGAATGGCCCTCACTGATGTGTGTCTCAGGGTTTGTTTTATTATACAGCTGCAGTCAAAATAGTTGCTAAATTGCAGGCCTTTGTTCAAAGTATATTTTTGTAGTCTAAGATGAATTGGCAGCCACTCTCCTTACACTTTGGTAAATGTACTGATACTTTACAAGAATTGCAAGAAAATATATTTTCTGGCATTTTTCTAAATGTTGCAGACCTTTTTGATACTACATTTAGGTCATCTTAAAATGCATAGTAGTATAAACAACAGACATTTAATGTTTAAAGCTTAGCATTTCAATACTGTAATGCTGCTTATGTAAATTTATCAGAAGAGGTAACAACTGCCTTTGAACCATTGACTGATCTAGTTGCTCTGTTTTGCTATGAAAGGCATAGCTACATTGGAAGCAGCAGTGAATCAGTGTAAGTTCTCTTCCTCTCTGCAATAAAGACAATGGAAAATAGTTTCATACCTCTCTGTCTTGTTTACAGCAGCCTGAGCGACTGACTACAAATTTCTGTGTCTAAGGAATGTCATGGAAGTGTAGGCAAATTCCTCTGCAACTTATGTGGGAAGTTGAGCTTAAAAATAGTGGGTGGTCTTTCTTTTCCTTTGATACCAAAGGGAGGAAATGAAAGTTTTATAAAGTACAAGCAGGTTTCAGGTACCTACACAGTACTGGAATCCTACTGTAGGGAGAAAAGCAACCTAACAGTCGAGTTAAACTGTCGGAGAAGGTGGAGTTTTCCTTTAAAATATATATAACAGACACAATAAATCAATAAAAAAAGCCATGTGATTTCAATAACTGCTTTAAAGGCAGCACATCATTTAAATCATAGTCCTTATTGGCTTGTAATATAATCATCCACCTTAACTGAGCTGCTTTGGTTTTATTCTCACCATCCCCCCTCTCAGATCTCTAGATATTGTTTGCAGAACCATAAAATTAAAAGAATGTGAAATAATATATACACTGACATGCTTTGCCAGTGCATTAATCACATTGCTTTTCTGTATACTGTAAAAATGCTCATGGATCCTTTTTCTTAGAAAATGATTAGTCTTCCCCACATAAAAGCATAAACACACCATGCAGATAGCTAAATAAACCAAATCAGTACTGGCACAATTTGCATACAATTGTGGTGTGTACTGCTTCCCTGTAGTAGGATGAGCAAAGCAATTCAAAGGGATACATTACAGGAGTGGCAAGTAAAGGTGCCTAAACGTCCCAAGGGCTTATCTGCATTCAGATCACTCTTACAGCACAAAAGGCATCTGAGTGACCTCTTATTTTTAAAACAAAACTTAGGGTGCTCACCTCCTCAATCTGCTTAATTTTATCATCAGCTGAACACTAATATGATTAGGTTTAGTTGCAGATGGTGAAATAGACTTCTCACTTGAGTCAAGGCAAGAGGAGAAGTACGGTCTTGGTCTACAGGTTCTCATCAGATGTACCATCGGTATCGGACACTCCATCTCCATCACAGAATAACCCCTATCAGTAAAATTCCTGTGTAGGTCTATAAGTGCATTTTCTAAGCTATTGCTATTCATTATTCAGCCTAGACATCCTCATGCATTGGCTCTTAATTACATTCCTATAAACATGACCTGGATGCATGCTAAAGCGATGCAGAATATTGTTCCTCCTGCATGGCTTCTTACACACACTCATCTTAAAATGGGCATCTGCAGTTCTCTTAATGTTGACATCCAGGAAAGCCATATTTGTAGGTGAAAAACTCTTTAAACCTTAGAAAAGAGGGGGTCACATTAAGGTACTCCACAAATGCAGCTAACATCACAGGCGAACCCTCCCACAAGAAGAAAAATACCATCCACAAATCGTTTATAAAACCTGATGTACTGTGACAAGTGATTGCTGGTTAGCAGTTCTGTGGATTCCCATTATGCTAGCACCATGTTCGCATAACTGTTGGCACAAACAGTACCAAATGCCACTCCTAACTTCTGCAGATAATATTTTCCATCAAACAAAAAATAATTGTCCTCCAAAACAAACCCTAATAACAAGCTAATTAAACTAATCTGACTGCTGGAATATTCACTGTTATGAGAAAGAAAAAAGCCTTATATAGTCCACACCTACATCATTAGGTATAATTGCAAACAGAGAGCACAAATCCAGTATAATCATTAAACAATTCAAGATTTAATCACGACCCTGCTTGCATTCAAAAAGCTTCTGCAAAAACTGGTTTGTGTCCCTTAATATGGAGGGTACATTATCTAGTATAGGTCTCAAACTTTTTTCAATATAAACTAAAAACAGCTCTATTGAGTCCCTGGAGAATGCTCCTACCATAGCCTGACTTAGACCTGGAGAAGGTATTGAGCTTACAGTGCCATGTAAAAGAATGTTTAGAGAACCAAGTTGCTGTTTTTAAAATACTTCTAGAGTCCAGCCCTTTCCAAAAAGCAACAGATGAAGCCAAGGTGCTGGGAAAGTGTGCCTTTGACCCTAACTTGAACAGTTTTGTTGTGGTGTGAATAACAATAGGTAATAGCCTGGCACAACTATTTGGAAATAATCGGCTTTGATGCAGGTTATCCCTTCTTATCTTCATAAGAAATGAACTGATTGGAAGTTCTGAAAGATTTTGTTCTGTAAAGGTAGTACCAGAGTTGCCTGTGGGCATCCAAGATAAAAACTATTCTTTCTCCCTCATTTCTGAATTCAGGGAAGAAGACAGAGAGATGGCTAGTTTAGCTTCAATTAAACTCAGATACCACTTTAGTCATAAAAGAAGGATTTGTTCTCAAACAAACCATGTCGCTGTGGAAAATGAGATAAGGTTGGCCCACCATAAGAGCTTCCAGCTCAGATACTCTTCTTGCAGTAGCCAGAGCAATCAGTAAAACAGTTTTTCACATTAAGAATCTCAAGTCAGGCAGATGAGCTGGTTCAAATGGAACAAGTGTTAGCTTCTCTAACACAAAATTAAGATCCCAAAGAGGAGCCACCAGTTTTCTTGGAGGTCTCTTATGCAATACCCCTTTCAAAAACATTTTGACATAAGAATAGCTTGAAAGAGATGTATCCATGGGCAGACATGCTAAAATGACCAATAAATGAACCTTGATAGAGGAAAAAGACAGGCCATAGGAAAGTAACTCACACAACCCAGGAAATTACAGACTCATAAGCTTGACTAATCTTATTTGTAAGGCCATGGAAAGAATAATCATAGATCTGACAAATAATGACCTAGGAAACCTCCAAACACTGTACCCAACCCAATTTGGCTTCGTCAAGAGCAGGTAATGCTTACTAAATCTGGTGGACTTCTTTGAGAATGTCACTAAGGTCATGGATAAGGGCAAAACAGTACATACCACAACCTCATCCTACCCAAGGCATTTGACACTATTCCTCAGTCGGGTATTATAAGTAAACTCACAAAGCCAGGCTTAAATCCCTATAGCACCAGATGGATAGCCAATTGGCTCAAGGACAGGACATGTGGTTAAAGTAGGTGATTCAAGTTCCAGCATGAGGCCAGTTACTAGTCGTGTGCCACAGGGCTCAGTGCTAGGATGAGTCCTGTTTCAAATATACTTCTCAGAAGCCAAAGCCAATATGGAAGGCCTCTGAATGACAATGTTTGCAGATGACTCAAGCTGGGGCAATCACTGAAGTCTCCAGTCTTGTGGATTTCTTTCAGGGGGATCTAAATCAGACAAATGATTTGTGTCAGAAACATGACCTGAAACCAAATGCAAAGAAATGCATTAGTGTACCCTTTGGGAAATCAAATACCCCTGCTAACTACATTAACAATACATCCCCTATGAGTAGACTCAAAGGTGAGGGATCTAGGTACACAGATAGTCACCTGAACTTTGACTATCACATGTCCACAGTGGTGAGAAATCATTATATGTGGCACAACTTATAAGTAAAGTTATGGTATCCAGATCTAGGAAGATTACAGCCTCACTAAACACAGCCCTCATTTTATGAATAACTGAGTGTGATGCACTATTTGGAATGTACTTATCTAGGCACACAACAGATGGAGCAGCCTCAGAGGTTCATCACTAAGAAAATAAAGGGTATTAACAGCATGTCCTATGGGGACAGACTGAATGCCCTTTCCCTTTACTTTGTTTCCTACTGACTATTAAGGGGTGATCTACGCCTGACCTACAAGACACTCACAAAACCAGCATCGATGAAACTACTACATATCCACAAGACAAACAGAACAAGGGTCACCCATTCTAAGTATCTAAATGTAGTCAGTGCGAATCAAATAGTACATGCTGGAGAGATAGATATGTATTTCAGAGACTGCCCATTCTTTGGAATAGGCTTCCTATTCATATTAAGCAGAATCCATCCCTGGTCTTCTTCAAGACAAATCTGGATCAATGTAGGGGAATCATAAATTCACACCTGGGGTGGCACTTGTGTCCCTTATGAATAGGGGAAATCTGTAAAATCTGTAAAATATTCGGGCCATACACTAGGTAAAATTGGGTTATTTTGGCTAGCTTGTAAACGCTCGTGAGCTGTTAGCCTAGTAATCTCCTAAGAATCTATGAACATATGACGAAATACTGTAAAACCAGAGAAATACAGCCCTGAATGGGTGCTCGTTAGCTTGTTAGAACCAATATAATATATATTTTTTTAGTAGTAGGCTTTCTTAACTAATTAGTTTCTGCTGCACCTCTTCAGTAAACACGTCCATAAAAGGTATTAAGACCCTATCACCCAAGCAGTCAGTCGAAGTTGTTTGGTGTTGCATGTTTGAAACAGTCCTGTTCTTGTGTGAGAAGATCCAGTCTGTGTTTCCATTCTTGAGAGTCTGCCTTTGTCCTGCTCAGTTTGTCTGCCACACAATTCTCCTCTAATGGAATGTAGGATGCCTGCAGAGTGAGATTGTGCTGCAAAGCTATATACCAAGCTAACATGGCTAGTCTGCATGGGGTTAGACCTTGCTACCACTAGCTTATGAAGCACATCCACTGTGGTATTGCCTGTAACATCTTGAAGAGGTCCTGGAGACCAAAGGTTATTCAGAGAGTTGAGTGTCTTGATAAGAGAAAGAATCTCTTGTGTCTGTCTTTGTTGTTCCAGATACACTGAACTTTAATTCTCATTGGCAGTGCTCCCCATGCAAAGTCCGAGACACCAGTCATGACTGACTGCTTTGGAGTAGGATGGGAGAAGGGGAGACTGGATTCAGAGATATCTGATGTCTCCACCAAGTGATTTCTAACAAATCCCAGAATAGAATCTGAAAGGATAATGGATGTTGGTGCTGGGACCAAAGAGATGTCAGACACCATTGTATCTTTCCATGTGGAGTCATCCCAAATATATCATGAGAATCCTATATGCCAACAGACCCAGAATCAAGTGAGACACTCCTATCACTTTGAAAAAGACTCTGCAACATACCTCTCAACCATACTGAATTCCTCGGTAAATACCGGTTTTGAGGGCAACATATTGGGGTGCCACGAATTCCTGATTGGCCCCTTTAATTTTTTAATTTCCCGGGTTTGTTTTTGATCCTGACATTATCTCTCATGATGACGTCAGCTTCACGAAGCAGCTGCCATTTGTTACTACTTAAATTTAAATTGCAGCAGTCAAGAGCTCTGTGGGTTTTTCCTCTTCTTATTCAGAGCTGCTTATTTTATGCCAGAGAACTGGCTGTACTTGTAATCCAAGACAAGCTTTATTTATATATTGAGAGAAGCTGCTGTGTGTGTTTAGCTGCTGCAGTCCTTCCGAAAGAAGTTTTATTTATGAATTTAGCTGCTGCAGTCCCTTATTTTATGTTTAGTACTCTCTAGGTTTTCTTTAGGCTTTGAAATGACAGCTGCTTTGTATTCTGTTGCAGAGATATGCTTGGGGTGTTTATTTTATGTTTATATGCTGAAACCAGAGCTGCTTTGTATTCCCCTGCTGCAGAGAGATGCTGAAACAAGAGCAATTTTATATTCTGAAGCCACCTGCTTTTGCTGAAACAAGAGCTATGTTTAGTATTTGCAGTCTGCTGGAGGTACAAGAGCTGCTTTGTATTCTGCTACAGAGATATGCTTGGACTGTTTATTTTATGTTTATATGCTGAAACAAGAGCTGCTTTCTGCTGTTGCAGAGATATGCTGAAACAAGAGCTATTTTATATTGTGAAGCTTTGTGTTTGAAACAATAGCATTTGCAGTCCGCTGGAGGTACGAAAGCTATACAGCTGCTTTGTATTCTGCTGCAGAGATATGCTAAAACAAGTTGTGTTTGAAACAAGACTTGCTTTTGCTGAAGCAAGAGTGTGTGTGATATGCTAACACTCTGAAATGAGAGCTGCTTTATGCAGAGATATGCTGAAACAAGCTGTGTTTGAAATGAGACCTGCTTTTGCTGAAACAAGTGTGTGATATGCTAACATGCTGAAACGAGAGCTGCTTTATGCAGAAGCAAGTGTGCGTTTGAAACAAGACCTGCTTTTGCTGAAACAAGTGTGCGTTTAAAACAAGACCTGCTTTGCTGAAAGGTGTGTGTGTGTGTGTGTGTGTGTGTGTGTGTGACTCGAACCCTGTAAATTGAGTACAGGTAGCAACAGCCTAAATCCTGTACCCATACCACCACCAATTGTAGTTCAAAGAGTTAAGTTTTAAAGAATGTCTGGCTCATACTTTTGGTCTGACATACCTCTCAACTGTCCAGATTTTTGCAGAATGTCCAGATTTTTTTTCTCATACATTTTGGCCTGCTCCTCATAAAATTTTCCGGCTACTCACTGAGGACTGAAGTCACAAATAGTGACAGATATTTCAGTCTAAAGCTTTGTATCATTCAGAAAAATGCAAGTTAATACAAGCCTTTTATTCTATCAACTTTCCAAGAAAGATATTTAAAATCTGCTCCATTTTTGAGCATCTGTCTACCAATTATTTTTGGTTTACCCATATTTCTTAAGTTAAGAGGTTGAGAGGTATGGTGGTCTGTTCCTCTTAGAATTTGCGGTTCTTTGGCACATTAGTGAAAACTGAATTCACTAAATAATGATAACCATTTAAGCTTCAGTCTTCCTATCTTTCAGGGAACACGTGGTAAAACAAAACATTTTATTCTAGCAACTTTTCTAAAACTAGACAAACAATGTTTAAAATGTGTCCCTGGTTTTGGGCCTTTGTCCCCACCCCCTCACCAATACATTTTGGCTTTTCACAGATTTTCTTGTGCTGCACAGTTCTTCATGTTTAGTGCTGCTTATGCCAAGTTTGTTTGTGTTGTTAGTAGCACAACAGGTAGAATACTTGCTTTTGATGCAGCAAGCTGTGCGTTCTACTCCTGCAGTACGTAGATGGATTGCTGATATTGTACTGTGCTGTACTTTTAAAGGGGGTGGATGCTGCAGTCCTGTGAATGTCCTCCTTTGGAGGAGATACATAGCAGCTATGAACTGGTTATCAGTTTGCCATCCATTCCCTATTGCAATATTACTAGCTTATCATTTTTTAATGTAATATAGACAATTTATTCCTCAAAGAAAACAGGCACTTTATTTGTAGATGAAACAATGAAATATAAGTTGCTTGCCAACAGCAACCTCTTCATTAGTCTAGATCTTTTTAATGTGGAATTATTTGACTTTTACTTCTGCAGAGATTGTGCATATTTACTTATACTGGTGGATTGTAGACATTTGAGTAGACTTTTATAACAGAAATGTTCTGAATTGGGCAGTTTTGTCATTATTGGTTCATGCATTTTGTTTCATTGATTACTGGAAAAATGTTCAAAACAATAAATTTAAAATGTGCTCTAACAAGAGTATCAAAGAACACATGTATGTTTCATGTGCAAGGGGCCTGTGATTTGAAAACAGCCCAAACGCAATCTTATCAACTACTGGTCAGATGCATTTTCTTTGAATGTGGGTTTCAATGCTGTTTCAATGAATGTGAGTTTCAAGGAAGAGAAGTTTTAATGCTCAGTCTATTTTCATTGTGAGACTATATTGCTTTGTTTAGCAGATGTGTATTAGTGTGTCTGCTATAAAATGTAAAATAAGTTTTAAATGAAATCCAAATAATCATTGTAGAAGTAAAGCAGTATGCACATTACAGTGTGTTTATGGCAAATGGAGTAAAATACCCAAGTAATGGAACATTGGAATGACTGCAAGGGGAGGGATGTGTATGGGGGGCCTCATTCGACCATGGTTTTGTGAGGGAGAAGGGAGGCAAACTCAAGGACAGCCCCAGCCAGCACAAACTCTAGCTACGCTGCTGATCAGCAGGCCATGGAAAATGGCTTGTTCTAGCAAACTACAATCTTTTGCTAAGATTATAATATTGCCTACCATTAAATGCCCTACTTTTACCACAAAACCCACATACTGCATGTCACAAAAACAAAATCCTAACATTCTTCATCGTCTCCCTTCCCAGTGAACAAGCATCATTGCTACACATTTCAAAAAAAAAAAATTGGTTACCATTTACTACAGTCAGAGCAAAAGATGGTGAAACACCAGGCTGTATAACAATGAAACACCTTTAATAAAATAACAATAAAAAACAAAAAGATAAAAAGATGTAGCAGCCAAATCCAAGATGAGCGCTTTCTGGTGTGTACCCTTCTTCAGATAAAAAAACTGAACTACATCAAAGCATTTTAAAGTAATGAAGACCAATTAAAATCAGTAATGCACCCTCTTTCTTTTCAAAATAGGCTTCAATGGAATTAACCCATTCAAGCCCGGAGACCTATCCACTGAAAGTTCAATGATCCACTTAGTCCCAATCACTTCAGTGTGGTTCACTAAGTCCCCACCTCTAATGCTACTTTTCACAGCCTGCAGTATTGAAAACTTAAAGGCATGACTCAGATTTGCATGAATATGCTGGAACAACGCATTTTGTACCTGACCCAACCTTATGTCTGACAAATGTTTCAGAATCCTCTGTTTAAACATGCAATTAGTCTTCCCTACATAGAAGAAAGTGCATGAATGACACTGTGTGATATATACTACATTGTGAGTACTGCAATCTACATAATGAAGCATGTTTGCTTGCACCATTTACTACAGTGTCTGACTCTGGGGCCAATATTTTGGATGTCTGTTCTTCAATTTGTGCTTGAAAGTTGGTATCCCACAATTCCACTGGAGTGGGCAGGGCTGCCTAAATATGTTTGCAGATTTTATGTTAATCAATGCACAGATTTGCACCTATTTTTCATGAGCCTTTGTCCAGACTTTTGATGTCTCCAGGTTGAGAGGTATGCTCTGCAAAGATAACAGGTTGTCTAAATATGGAATATGTGGATACTCTGTAGCCTGCAAAGGGCTATGACAGGAGCTAAACACTTTGTGTCTTGGGAAATTGAAGAAACGAAACCACACAAAGCAGATTTTTCATTACGAGAGAGAGTTGCGGACGAACATTCCTCATACTTTCACAATTAATCAGAATAAACTTTAATATAAGAGCCTGACAATTCAATCTTCTAAAAATTAAAGTTACAGAAGCATATACGTTTTTTCCCAACTTATCAACTGTTTGCCATACTTGTCAGAAGTAGAATGATTAAAATTAACAAAATGATGGCCAGGTCTGGGATGAATGTATAAACATTCGAAAGACCAAAGATCTTTGCACATTCAATCTGCTTTCTTAGGTATAGCAAGCTGGCTGTAAGAAAAAAAAAAAACAAGCTGTGACAAATACATCCTCCAGTACTGACAACACCAATGCATCCTCCAGTACTGACAACACAGTGGATATGGCAGGAGATTCTGGAAATTCCAGTTCTAACAGCTCACAGTATTTTCTGAGGCACTGAGAAACTTCAGTGTTCTCCCACTTAAAACACTGACACATTCTAAAAACAGTCTCACAATGAGATTCAGATGCCATGCCCTTCTCTGAGTCTGAATCAGAAATCTGAGGAGAAAAACCTGCAACTGTCCCAACATATTTCTCTACAGATTAAATTTCTTGGATCTCTTCAGGAAAAGAGGAATCCATTTTTCTTTTACCAGAAACCACCATATAAGGATGGGTTAATAGTGCGTACAGCACCCTGAGCCAAACCTAATAAACTACTCCTATCCAATGGAACTGGTGTAGGAGAAATAAATGTTTAGTTTTATGCTTCTTTTTGACAGGAAATTTGGAGCAAGTAGATTTATTAATGGCAGCAGAAGCAGCTTCCCCAGGACTGGGCACAACATTCTGCCTAATCAGGGGCACCTTCCATGTCTCTTCTCCTAAGACCAACAAGAGACACTCTCCTTTGCCCACTGACAGGACCCCAGCAGCTGGGGGGTACATAGCTAATCCCCGGTCCATAGTAGCTGTATAGATATAACACCAGTCGGATCTGAGAAAAAAAGAGTGGTCTGAGGAGTCAGCTTTGACCACAGCAAAGCCACACCTGCAGCAAATGGGTAACTTGCTGTGGTGGCAAAGACTGTTTAGTTAACTTTTTTCTTTCTGTGGCTGAAGAAGGACTGACTATTGTACCAGAAGTTTGTCCCATAGTCAAGCCAAAAATTGTGCTTCTTTCCCAGCAAACTATGAAGCACAAGCCATTAAAATGTTAAAAGTAGTTAAAAATATTTTTTCCAGTTAAAACATAGTAAAAAGCACTCTAATAAACTTTATCAGCCTCCAAAAAGTAATCTAAACATAGTTTCTCCTAAAAAAACACAGTTTTACAACATTTAACTTTTAAACTAGCAGAAACAAAAGTGCATTCCTGCTTAAAAGTATAGTAAATGCATGTGACAGTCATAGAAATCACATATTCCTAGCTTAAAATTTACGTTCAAGAGGAACTAAGATTATACAAAGAAAATGATATGTGAAAGGTTTTCCCCAAAGGGAACTTATTCGCCCAGCAGCAGAACAGCACAAGCTGACTGTCGATCCTTGAAAGCCTGCAGAGGAGCACTTTTTTCAGAGGCAGGAGAGCTCTGAAGTGCTTAGAACCCAAACTAGTTTACCTAAGCCACATTATTTTATGATGGCTCAACATATTTAAAAACAGATGATAGACTCACAATTCAAACACTCAGTTACCATGCTCTATCATTCTGCAATTAGGACCATTTCCTGGTAAAAGACTAACCAATGTATTGTTGTAATGGTTGATTATAGACCTAACAGAACCAAATACCACTGTATATCAGATGCTCTCTCCAGCACAACTTCAGGACTAACTACAAGGGAAAACACAAAAAAATATCATGCACCAAAACACTGAACCATAAAACAGCATGAGACTTACAATGTCACATCTTGACAAGGTCATGGCCAGAATATCCAATCTACAAGTCGTAGACTAAACTGGTTACTACAGGGCTTGGATCCATGCACCTAGTGTGAGATATGGACTTGCACAAGCTAAGGCCTAGCACAGGACATCAAAATGTCAACAAATGCAAAGCTGAAGGTCTAGTCATCCATTCATAATGGTGTCTGTTGCTTTAACTTGGGGGCTGCATTGGTTTGTTGTGCCTGTGGAAAGAGACTGTAGTTTCACCTATACACTTGCTGTGTCTTCCATAATACTAGACTTTAGCATCTGTGAGTCTAAATCTCAGGAATGGAACTACAACCGTTTATGTGGTCAACACATTCTACACATTTTGTCAATGACATTTTAAAGTACACATTCTATGTCTCTACATTTCAATGTAAATCCACTACATGGAACAAATATTCCTGGAAAAAAGAATGGGCATTATGGAGATTGTGTGTACTGTGAAGACAGAATCATTTTAATCATCTACAGATATGCAGAGTACCTCATAACAACCATGCTAAGATATTTCATTGTTTCTGTCTTCAGGCTGCTGGTTGGGTAAAATACCAAGCTATATGCTCAACAGCTATGTGGAGGTTCCACCAAATGTTCTTTGATCAAATGCATTACGAAACACAACTAGCTTTGGACTGTAAATGCCACAGCAGGAATACTTCTATCTTTGGACAGTAAATTGTAATGTTTAGGTTCATAGGTAGGTACTAGGCTATCTGCCCAAGGGCATTTATAAGCCTAGCCAGAGTGTGTCGGCTTTCGCTGCCCAATTGATTATTTATTTATTTATTTATTTTATTTATTGACATTTGTTAACTGGGTTAGTCCAACTGGGTTTTTGTCCCATTTTCAGTGGAGACTCGAGGACAAAAGCTCCAGCAAATACAATTTATGATTACAGAACAAGAAAAAAAAACAAGTATTACAAACAATAATAGCAAGCAATAGAAATAAACATCTACATGTGTAGAAATAAACAACTACATTTTTTGTTTCTTGAAAAAATTAAATTCTTAGTTGATGAACAGATGGGGAAGTCAAGAGTGATAGTAGGATGTAATGAGAGAGATATGAGTGTGGGAGGAGGGGAGAACTAAGTAAGGTCATAGCAGGGACAGGTTCTGGAATTGAGTAAATGTGTCTTCAGTTCTTTTTTAAATAGTGGAGTATGAGAGATAGAGCGTATATTAAGGGGACGTTTATTCCAAGCTTGGGCCACAGAATGCTTGTAGAGTTGCTTACCAACAGACTTGTTAGGGTGGTAGACATCAAGCAATTGCTGATTTGATGTGCGGAGAGATCGAGAAGGGGTATAGATGGAAACAAGGAGATATAGGGAAGGACAGCAGGAGGGATTGAACAGCATAAAGTGCAGCATGTGAAATTGGTAGAGATGAAGTAATTGTGGGAGTTCCAGCCATTGTAGAGACTTTAAGGGAATACAGTGGTGTGTGTTGTCTGGGCAGTCAGTAATTAATCTGGCTATTTTGTGGTAGGTTTGTTGAAGTTTGTTCAGGGTAGTAGTTTGAATATTTGTGAGAATTGGGGCAGCATAGAGAAGAGAGGGGAGGAGAACTGTTTGTCCAAGGGTGAGTCTAGCCTCAGGAGTGAGGTATTTTCTGTTCTGATATAGGAGACCAAGTTTTTGATGGGTTTTCTTTATGCTTTGCTGTATATGTTGATTGAATTTTAGTCCATCGTCAATGATAACCCCTAAGAGTTTAGTGTGGGTGACAGGATGGATGGCTGTATTATTACAAGATTTAATGACAAAGGAAGATCTATGTTGAGCAAGAGAACAGGGGAGGAAGAGCAAGAGTTTTTTTTTTTTTTGGATTTAGGATTAGTATGTTTTTTGAAAGCCATGGTTCGGTGGAGAGTAGAGCTTTTTGGGTTAGAGTGTGTAGGTCGGAGATGTTGTCGGCTGTAGAAATAATAGTGGAGTCATCAGTGTATTGAATGAGAGATGAATTATTGCAAGAGGTGAAGAGGTCATTAGTGAAGATACTGAATAAAACGGGGCCTAAGATAGAACCTTGTGGAACCCCAGTAGAGATAGGCAGGAAAGGAGAATATGAGGAGAGCCATTTGACAGATTGTTGGCGTCCAGATAGATAGCTAGCGAACCAGCTGAGGGTGGAGGAGGATAGGTGAAAGTTTGCAAGTTTAGATAGAAGTAAAGGATGGGATACAGTATCAAAAGCTTTGGAGAGGTCTAGAAAGAGACAGGAAGTAGGGTTATTATTGTCCAGGGATTCTGCAATGGTGTGGGTGAAGGAGAGTAGAGCAGTAGTAGTGCTATGATAGGGGCGGAAACCATGTTGAGTAGGGGTGAGTAAGCTGTGATTGAGAAGGTGGTTTAGAAGCTGAATATGAATACATTTTTCTAGGATCTTAGATAGGGGGGACAGAATGGCAATATGTCGATAGTTGGTAGGATCAGTAGAGTTGCCTCCCTTATGGAGAGGGGTGGTGTAGAAAGATTTCCACAGAGTAGGAACAGTAGATTCTAACATGGATCTATTAATTAATATAGTCACAGGGTAGGCAATAGAGTCAGCTGCAAGTTTGAGGAAGGTGGGAGGTAATTTATCAGTAGAGAGAGAGCAGGGTTTGAGTTTGAGCAGTAGGGATTTGATGTAAGAAGTGGGAAGTGGCTGGAATGAGAAAAAAAGTGTTATTGGGGGTGGGTGTTGGATCAGGTAAGAAGTAGGAGTTAGTTTGAGAGGGTAGAAGGTTTTGGATGGAGGAGATGAAGTGGTAATTTAGTAGGGTAGCTGTTTCCTCCGGAGTCGTGTTTGGGTAGGGGGAAGGGTTAGAGGGAGAGCCTGGGTAAACGATGCTATTTAGTGTAGACCAGAATTTACAGGGGTTAGATCTATGTTTATGCTGGCCTGAGCTATAAAATGATTTTTTGTCTTTAACTGTCTGTTTTTTGGCAAGATTACGTAGTTGTCTGTATTTGAGAAGATGAGGTGTTTGTTTAGTTAATTAATTAACTGAGCCTCTGTCAAGCAGAGCCAATGAAGTGACCCCAGGGTGTTTCAAGCATCCACTCGTCATGGCTTCTCTTGAAGAGTGTTAGTGAGGGGATCTGCCTAATGTAGTTAGGAATTTTGTTCCAAAGCATGGGGAGTCTCTGTGACAGGAATCTATCCCTCCAGCATGTTCTATTTATTGTTGTGGCAAGGTTTAGCTCACTAGAGTGTGTGGCTCGCAGTGACTTGGATTTCTTTAGGTGGAGCATGTCCATCAATTCTGAGTTGGACATGGCTTTGTAAGTCAGGCAGAGATCACCTCTGAGTAAGTGATATGCCACTGAGTAGAGCCGGAGTTTTTTCAGTCGGGCTGCATAGGACATATGTTTGAGGCCAGTAATCCTCTTGGTGAGGTGCTTTTGTGGTCTTTCAAGCTGTTGGAAGTGTCTTGTGAGGTACATCTCAAATGGGGCATTGTACTCTATGATGGGTCTGATGAGTGACGAGTAGAGGGGCACTATAACCTCTTTATTTCTAGATGTGAACCCCTTAGTAATTAGACAGGCTACAAAGAAGGATTTCCTAATTACTTTGGTAATATGATTGTCAAAGGACAGATTACTATCTACCTGGGTCCCCAGATCTCTTATTACCTCTTCTGTATTAGGGGGGCTGCCGCCTATGTGGTAATTTGTGGGTGTTTTGTTTTTCCCAAATGGGATGACTATGCATTTTTTTGGCATTTAGCTTGAGGCCATGACTTTTGACACCAGGTGTCTGTCTCAGTAAGGCCTTTTTGGAGGATGTCTGTGTCAGCCAGAGAGTCAATTATGGCTCCCAGTTTGCAGTCATCGGCGAACTTGGTTAGCCATAGTCCTCCTGTGTTTGCCTCTACTTCTGAGAAATATATGCCGAACAGTAGCGGTCCCAGAACCAAGCCTTGCTGGGGACAGAATGACTGGTTTAGATTGAGACCTGGAGCCCGCTATTCTTACCGTGCGAGTTCTGTTTGTAAGCCAGTTGGCAACCCATCTTGTGACGTAGGGGTTTATGTTCAGGCTGGTGAGTTTTTCTATAATACCCGAGTGAGGAATGGTGTTGAACGCCTTGGTGAGATCAAGGTAGGTTGTGTGAACCACCTTTCCCTCATCTATGGCCTTGGTAACTGTCTCGAAGAAGTCAACCAGGTTTAGTAGGCATGATCTGCCCTTAACAAAGCCGAACTGGGTCGTGTCAAGTGTTTGGAGGTTCCCAATGTCATTGTTAATGAGTTCCATGATGATGATGCGCTCCATAGCCTTGCAGACAGGGCTAGTCAGGCTTATGGGGCGATAGTTACCAGGGTCAGTTGTGGCCCCTCCTTTGAGGAGAATAACCATTGCTGTGCACCATTCTATGGGCACGTAGCCTGTGGAGAGGCTGAGGTTGAACAGTGTGTTTAGGTGGGGGGTTAGTTTGTTCTGTAGTTCGTGCACGACGCAGCCTGGGACACCATCTGGCGCCATTGATGCTGTGTTTTTGGCTTTTGAAAGGGCTGTTTTCACCTGTGCTTCTGTGATTTCCGGGACACTACACTTTTCCAGTATTGTTGTGGGCCCTTTTGAAGGTGAGAGGGAGGTGAAGTTTGCACTGAATCTATCTGCCGTATGTTGGCAATATCAGTAGGTTCAGTATATTTTGTGCTATTTTGCACTATCTCAGACCATATCTGTCAGTTGCCACTTAGATTCTTGATATAGCTAAAGAAGGCTTTGTGGTTATCTTTCGAATCCTTGGCTATTTTTCTTCTGAAGTTAGCTTTGGATGATTTTATGAGGGACCTTAGTTTCTTACTGATACTGATCAGGGATGTCTTTCCTTCTTGGAATTTGCTTTTTTTTGGAAATAGTTTCCTCCTTTTGTTGTATAACCTGTTTATGGCAGGGGTCCACCAGACTGGTTTCCTTCTCTTAAGGGAGTGAGTCTTGGTCTTGCTAGGGATGGCATGATCCATGCATCCTTGTAGGTGCTCATAGAGTGCAATTGTAAAGGATTCTGTATCTTGGGCAGTGTTATCCTTTAGCGTGGGGGCTGTGAAACTTACCACCTCTGCCTTAAGTAAGGTGAAGTTTGCTTTAGAAACGTTTTTCACTGTGGTTTCCTTGGTTGGTGGTGGTGGTGGGGTGTGGACATCCAGGGTGATTAGTTTATGGTCTGATCTAACCAGTGATGGGTTGACCTCTGGTACGGAGCACCTGTCGCCCATGTTGGTGATGACCAGGTCCAATATGTTGTAGCCTCTGGTAGGGGAGTTTACCAGCTGATCCAGGGCATTTGAGTTGATAAATTCCAGGAAGCGCTGAGCCTGTGAGTTTGTACTCAAGTAGTTTTCCCAGTTAATGGTAGGGTAATTGAAATCTCCCAAGATCAGGGTGTTCGGTAGGACCTTCATGTTTTCCAGTGTCTCCAGAAAGGTGGAGTGGTGGTCCTGGGTTATGGAGGGTAGCAGGTCACAATTTGCATTGCAGATTTGCCCGGTTAGTTGCACATGGATGATCTCAGAGGTAGCATGCTGCGCCACTAACCTGGAGGTGTGGGTATTCTTGATGAATATGGATGCACCCCTTCCTTTTGTGTTTCACTCTGTGTTCTGTGGCCGAAATGTGTGATATGAGTTGTAGCCCAGTAGTGCTGGAGTGCTCTCTGGAGCCTTGAACCAGGTTTCAGTTACTGCACAGATGTCGAAGTTCTCCATACTTAGGAGTGCTTCGAGCGCATGCATCTTGAGATTTAAACTTCTGGCGTTGAGTAGCATAACCCTCATTTTTTTACTTGTGCTGTTCACAGAAGTGGGTTTGAATTTTGAGCCTTGCCTAAAAAAGGCACTATTGGGGCAGCAAGAGCCTTGGCCAGTATTCGAAAGCCAAGGGGTGACAGGTGCAAGCCGTCTCTTGCGAAGCAACGTGGCTTGTCGAGCATGTCATCCCAGGCTGATAGACATATTTCATAAATATGTGAACCATTAGCCAAGTAGCTGTTTCATAGACAGCCATGGATTATACTCATATGAAGTACGCAAGAAGAAGCAGCTGTTGTTGTAGAATGATGGTTCCTTGAAAAGATTTAATTTTTGAACAATTGTATAATCCTATAGGAGTAACTGGTCAGCAAGAAATAGTCTGGCTCACCATTAATGCACCCAGTTTGTTAACTCCAAATAAAACAAAGGCTGGTTGCACTTTCTGATATCTTGGATTCTGGACATGCATACAAACAGGTACTTTCACAACTGTAGCCTATGTAGAATGTACAAAAAAAACAAAAACAAAAAAAGCCATCAATTCACGAAACTGGAAACTAAATAAAGGAAAAAAAAAACATGAAAATAGGATCAACAGAAGACCACTAACACTGCTGTTTGTAGTTTACCTCTTTCTTTCATTTAATACCAATGAACTTCTTCAGAACAAACAAACACTGCTCAATCCACCTCTTAAATATAAATTAGTTAATTGGTAGTCCAATCATATTAAGTCATTAATAAAAAGCTCAGGCAAACAGACGAATCTTAAAACAATATATGTGTATCTGTTTCCATACATTTTTATACACATTTAACATATATTGAAGAGCCTGTGTTAGGTTTATTGTTTGGAATTCCAAAAATTCATAAGAATTCTACCAACCCACCATTCAGACCCATTGTTTCTGCAAAGAAAAGTAAAACAGTTACTATCTCTCATTATTTAGACTATTTATTGAATCCTTTGGTTAACAATACTCCCTTCTTTTTGAAAAATTCATAGCAATTTTTGAGCTTGTTACATGAATACAATTTTAAAGGGGAAACAAAGTCTATAGTGTACATTGCTTTCTGTGTGTGTTGCCCTGCGTTCTATGTCGGAAAAACCGACAGAAAATTTAAGGAGCGTGTTTACCAACATTGCTACGCCATCAAAAAAGGTAAAACTGAAAACGCATTAGCTAAGCACGTTACATGTAACCCAGGGCACAGTTTCACATTTATGGGCATTAATCATGTACCAGTATCCATTAGAGGTGGCCCTACTTCACTGGTTCTTGAAAACCGTGACTTGGAATGGCAGTTGAAACTTGATGCCTTTAATAACCCGGGTTTAAATGAGAATTGCAATATTGCACCTGTTCTTAAACTCAAGGCATTTCTGAGATGATGCTTATATTGAGAACACTTTTTCAGCTCTTGTTTGCCCTTATTTACTAGTTGGGCTGACTTATCTTAACGTTATTACAAAACAACAAATAGCTACTTTTATATTTTTAAAAAAATTTATGGTTTTACTATTTATTCTCTTGATCTAATTATCCACTGGATTTGAGTTGCTTAGGCAACTTTCATTAATATTGTTTTTACATCTACTAAAAACCACTTTATCTAATTTTACTTTCAAACATTTTCTATGTATATAAACTGTGTTACTGTTAACTGATGAGTTACTTTACTATGTATTTTTGTTTCTTTCACTTGGTATCGCCCTTTTAAGTGTATTGTCTTATTTTATTGAAAGGAAGTGATGTAATGTACCAACTGCTACTTAGGTTCAAAAAGGTTTTGGCCCTTTTGTACTTCTCTGATGAAGCTTCTCTCTTTTGGAGTAGCAAAAACGCTTGTTGTCTTTCCACAATAAATTTGCGTTAAGGAATATTACTTTGTGCTTTGGGCTTTGCTTTGACCAGGACCTCTTGTTGTACCAGTTTGTTTGCTTGTTTCCAGGTTTTTAACAATTTTAAAGGCACAGAAACTGTATTAGTAAAAGTGGATGTAGTTTCTTTATATACTTCAATAGATCAAAAAATGGGAGTTGAAGCAGTTTATAATTTTTTGGTAAAATATACTACTTATGATGATGTCATGGTTCAGTCCATTTGTTTGTTACTAGATTTAGTTCTAAAGAATCATTTCTTTTTGTTTGGCAGTAAGATTTACCATCAAACATGTGGGGTGGCCATGGGGGCGAAGGTTGCACCATCTTTTGCCAACCTAGTATTAAGTTGGTGTGAGTTGTCATTCCTGACCAAGTAAGAAAGATTCAAGTTTGTCTCTTTATATAGGAGATTTATTGATGATTTGTTTTTTATATGGAATGGTCCAACTGCTGAGTTAAACTTGTTTTTGGAGGAAATGAATAAACATGAAATGGGACTTAAGTTTGTGATGAGTGAAGTAGGCATGAATGTGTGGTTCCTGGATTTAGACATCACTATGGATGTCAGTGAGAAGAAGTTTACCAGTACGGTATATAGAAAGCAGACGTACAGAAACAATTTCCTCCATTTTGACAGTGGACATCCTGACTTTATGAAGTTAAATCTAGTCAGGGGGCAAGTTATACGTCTCAGTCAGATCATTTCTGAAGATGAGAATTTTATTAGAAAAATCAACAAATTAACTCTCATGTTTGTTCAGAGAGGGTATCCTCATGATAAGTTAAAGAGCATTGTTGAAGAGATTCTGCTGGTCAGGAAGGACAAATTTCCACCCAATTTGACTAGCGGATTTTCTCCTAAAAAGAATGATGACAGTAATAAAAAGATGGACTGTGCCTTTCCTGTTCCCATTAGTGTAGACTCTCGCAGAATCAAACAAGCTATTTCGAACAACTGGAAAGTGATTTTGGGTAACACTGATTTGGTCAGGGTTATTGGTGACCATCCCAACTTTATTTATAAAAAGGTAGTCAGTGTGAAGTCCATTTTAGAGATTAGTGAACAAAGAATGACAAGAGGACCAGTGGGGACTTACCCTTGTTATAATTACAAGCAATGTAGATTCATGGATTCTTCAAAGAATAT
This sequence comes from Protopterus annectens, assembly GCF_019279795.1. Classification (NCBI taxonomy): domain Eukaryota; kingdom Metazoa; phylum Chordata; order Ceratodontiformes; family Protopteridae; genus Protopterus; species Protopterus annectens. The sequence continues at coordinate 523,020,721 of NC_056736.1, forward strand.
ATGTTTCCCTCATAATCAAAAAATGGTCACTAGTAAATCTAAGTTCAATTGTAAAAGTTGTGGAATAGTCTATTTAGCTACACGTTCCACTTGCTTTAATTTTATGTTGGGAAAAAGATTAGAGCATTATATAAAAGAATTTATGAACATCGTTTAGCTATTAAAAATAAGGATGTTAATAACGCTTTAGCGAAGCATGCTATGGAATGTGTAGATTTTAAAAGTTTCATTTTTTGTCTTGGATTTCATTGATGTTCCCTATGTTAGTAATTTCAACAATGCTCTTGAAATTAAAGAAATAAAGTGGCAAGACTTTTTAAGGGGCGATAAATTTCCAGGACTAAATGGTATGTTAAACGTGAAATGTCTTTTAAATGACAAACTACATTATTAATTTTGTATATATAAATAATATGGAATTTTTATATTTATGCAAACATCACATTTTAAATGTGAATAAAAATGTATAGAAACAGATGCACATATATTGTTTTAAGATTCGTCTGTTTGTTTGAGTTTTTCATTGATGACTTAATATGATTGGACTACCAATTAACTAATTTATATTAAAGAAGTGGATTGAGCAGTGTTTGTTTGTTCTGAAGACGTTCATTGGTATTAAACGAAAGAAAGCACTAAACTACAAACAGCAGAGTTAGTGGTCTTCTGTTGGTCATATTTTCACGTTTTTTTCCTCTATGTAGAATGTATTCGTATTTGGGTCTATATTAGAAGCATGAAACTGCTTTTGAGCAAACACGTAAAGAGCGACAAATATACATTGAACCGTATTTAGCGATTTGATGAATATGTCACAGGGCAAGGAGGCAAGGAGGTAGTTGGCCAACTACACGGAGTTGCCCTTTCCTTCGCTATAGTGAGATCTCGGAGTTGGAATGATTTTATATAGAGACTGTGGTTAGTTTCACTTTAAATTAATGTACTTAAGCTATCTATATGTTGATTGGCTGAAGTACTGTATTTAAATGGATCATACTCTGAAGGTCTTTTGGTCTGATGAAGCTGTTATGTGAATGCACTTACCTCCTTCATTAAAAGCTTTTAAATCATATTATATGGTTGAATTTTTCAATATACTGCCTGGTTTGTGTGTTGCCATACTTTTTACTAAAATGTAAAATTCCCTCAAGGCAAAAAAAATTCACTGTAGGCATGTAGGCCAGAGGAGAATCCCAAGAAAAGCAGGCAGATGAAGATTAACAATGTATGCTGATAGATAAATAAGATGGACCCTTTGAATGCAGCGAAACAGGGTTAGAAGACAATAGGGAAGTTGTACTTGGAGAAGTGCTGGGTCACATTCTTTACACAACTGACAGAATTCCTGCTACCTGTAGTGGAGGGCTGAAGCCCTAACTGAGACCCAAATGACCCAAATCCAAACAGACCCAGTGCTGGGGAGGCCAACACTGAGAGGGAGAGGAATGACAAAGCATAAGTGTACTCAGCTCTAATGCTGGGGAAGCAAAAGACAGATGAGCCTGTTCAAAACTCCAGATGAAGACTGTGGCTCTCTGACAGTGGTAGTAGCCAGTTCAAGTATGAGGACAGAGCATTAAAAGACATGTCCTAGCAGAGGGGAGGATATGTCTGCTTATGGCAAACCCACTGTAAGTGCCCACCAGAAGGCATAACTCTGCATGTTCAAGGAGGCAAGGTTTAATTCCTCACAGAAGAGAAAAAAAACAGACCAACCAAATATACTATGATGGCCCCCATGAGTACTCTTGCTAAGGCTATCAGGCATCCATATCCCACATAGCTAAGGGGCTCTTACTGTTTGAAGAGATGGGGACTAATTGGCAAAGGGACACATCTCAAGTGCACTCCAATAAGCAAAGGCCCTGGGAAACAGCAGAGTAATGGGGGGACACAACAGCTCCAATATTTGTGTTAGTAGACTCTGCAAATAAGGCTAGTAAGCAAATTTCCCATATGAAAGAAAAAAGAAAGAATATCTGCCTTTCTGTTGGATCTTCATTACCTTGGGTGCAGGCAATTGTCTGTTGTGATAACATCTCATCGTTCATACCCCCTTAAAATGTGTTGAAGGCTAGTAAATAACATTTATTCATCTTTATTGGATTTTATGGAACAAAATATAATTTTAGTATACATGGATCCATATTAAACAATTTTGTAACATTCGAAAACAATATGTTATTAAACAAGTAAAGCCCTCATTAACATCCTTAAAAGCAGTATAAATAGGCCCATACACAAAGGAAGGGAAGGCAAAGAAAAAACACTACTGAATTTTGATTTAGAAGAATTAGACTAATGAAATCCTCTACTCTCCATAAAACCCTTGACCCCTTCTTAAATCCCATAAACTGTCTTCTATTGCTATAGGTATCCCTAATCTTTAATGTTTTTCTCCCTGCTACCTTGAACACTCAAAAATCCTGTTGTACAATCATATGCTGTTGTATCGTATAAAGGTCTTTCTCCAGTTTATTTCCCCTTTCCATGCTTTTGCTATTTTTCCTCAATCCAGTTACCCAAATGCAAAAACAAAGACACCTCCATAACTGTCAGACTTTTATTATCCTCCCCAAACCTAAAAGGCAAAATTTCCAGTCCCTTGGCACATCTTTCCTAAAAATACTTTCCCATTCCTGTGTAACATCAACTTATATACTGACATATGTAAATTCCCAGCATCCATACTACCACATCTCCAGCACACCCTCTCCTACCCTACAAATTACTTGTATTTGCAGATG